>NC_041390.1:64446043-64528160 GCF_002162155.2 Triticum dicoccoides | reverse complement strand
CGCCCATCTTAAATACCTCAACTATCAAATAACAATAATTATTTTGATAAATATCCCCATCTCAGATCATATTGTGAGTGAATATCATTACCAATCTATTTTAGAAGTCATTAGGTTAGTGAGTAGAAAAGAATCAGGCTACAAATAAGATATTCAAGGCATATACTGGTAATAGTTGTGAGAAGTAACAACACGAATGATAGTCATATTCGGAGAAGTAGAACACTTTATTAGGAGACGGTAAAAGACCGTTTGGGACTTAAATACCTTCGTAACATAGTATCATGGCCCTGTAGGTCAATTTCAGTACTCATAATTCCATAGGATAATTGAGAGAAATGCTTTGAATACATATGATGTTAGAATCTGATATATTTAGTCAAGGGTGGTATTGAGAATGATGAGCATGTCTATTCTGCCATTGCCACTAACAATAGGGGGAGTTGATAGAGGTGCCAAGGTAAGGTTATAAAGGTGTAAGTTGTTAGCAAAATATTTGTAAAAATAGACATTGTGTGATGAGAAGGAGTTGAAGATAAAAGTCAAGAAAGTATATATATCATGTTTAAGATAAACATATCTTTGGATGTAACATAACCTCCATGATTATTCACATATAAAGGCCAAACTAAACAACAATTAATAATAGGTAATTGCAAACAAAATGATACCAATTTATGAGTATATGAAATATATCTAGCCGCGCAAATGCACGGGTCACACCGCTAGTTCTCTCTTATTTTATAAGGTTTACATAAGAAGGGAGAATGTCGGCAGCTGGAATTCTGGGCTGGAAAAGGAGCAAATATTAGAGACCTATTCTGCACAACTCCAAAAGTCCTGAAACTCCACGGAACACCTTATAATAAATAATTAAAAATCCTCGCCAAAGATGAAGACTAGGGGCCCAGACCATTCTCACGAGGGTGGGGCCCCCCCCCCTAGGGCATGCCCCCTGCCTCGTGGGCCCCCTGGTGGCTCTCCGATGACCATCTTCTCCTATATGAAGTCTTTCGTCGAGAAAAAAATAAGAGGCAACCTTTCGGGACGAAACTCTGCCGCCACGAGGCGGAACCTTCGCGGATCCAATCTAGAGCTCCGGCAGAGCTCTTCTACCGGGGAAACTTCCCTCCCGGAGGGGGAAATCATCCCCATCGTCATCACCAACGCTCCTCTCATCGGGAGAGGGCAATCTCCATCAACATCTTCATCAGCACCATCTCATCTCAAAACCCTAGTTCATCTCTTGTATCCAATTCTTGTCTCCAAGTCCGGGATTGGTGCTAGTAGGTTGCTAGTAGTGTTAATTACTCCTTGTAGTTGATGCTAGTTGGTTTAATTGGTCGAAGATCATATGTTCAGATCATTTATGCATACTAATACCCCTCTGATTATGAACATGAATATGCTTTGTGAGTAGTTACGTTTGTTCCTGAGGCAAGTGAGAATTCTTGCTATTAGTAGTCATGTGAATTTGGTATTCATTCGATATTTTGATGAGATGTATGTTGTCTAGCCTCTAGTGGTGTTATGTGAACGTCGACTACATAACACTTCACCATTATTTGGGCCTAGAGGAAGGCATTGGGAAGTAATAAGTAGATGATGGGTTGCTAGAGTGACAGAAGCTTAAACCCTAGTTTATGCGTTGCTTCGTAAGGGGCTGATTTGGATCCATATGTTTCATGCTATGGTTAGGTTTACCTTAATACTTTTTTGTAGTTACAGATGCTTGCAATAGAGATTAATCATAAGTGGGATGCTTGTTCAAGTAAGAACAGCACCCAACCACCGGTCCACCCACATATCAAATTATCAACGTACCGAACGTGAATCATATGAATGTGACGAAAACTAGCTTGACGATATTCCCAAGTGTCCTCAGGAGCGCTTTTCCTTATATAAGAGTTTGTCCAGGCTTGTCCTTTCCTACAAAAAGGATTGGGCCACCTTGCTGCACTTTATTACTTTTGTTACTTGTTGCTCATTACAAATTATCTCATTACAAAACTATCTGTTACCACTTATTTCAGTGCTTGCAGAGAATACCTTGCTGAAAACCGTTTATCATTTCCTTCTGCTCCTCGTTGGGTTCGACACTCTTACTTATTGAAAGGACTACGATAGATACCCTGTACTTGTGGGTCATCAGTGCTGTGACGCCCAGATAATCAAGCTTCAGTAAACCTCTGTTAATGATGCCATGTCACCACGATTACTGTTGCTAAACTCATGTTGGTTTGAAACCGATTCAAATTCGAATTCATAATAAAGTCAAACAATAAAGGTTTTCAAATATTAAAACTAAAATGTTCGCGATGTGCCAAATAATTCATAAGTACTATTGGTGGGTAAACCAAGTCTTATAAAAAAATTAAATGAACTAAACTAAATAAAACAGTAGCAAAAACAATTAGATAAATGCCTTTTATTAATTATAAAATATTAAACAATTTTATTTGAGGTTAAACTTTTTTTGAGAGTGGTATAATTAGTAAAACTAATTTAGGTACTACTAAAATATTTTACAAAACTAAAATAGATTGAAGCATGAAATAAAACAGAAAAGAAATAATACAAAAAAAATAGAAAGAACCACCCCCCTTGGCCACTGGGCCTCGACCCAGCGGGCCACCAGGCCGGCCCATCTCCCGTTCTATAACCCCTACCCCCACCGACACCTAACCCTAAGCCACACACGATCCCCACTCCCCCCTCTCTCTTGATCCTGTCTGGATCGGGGCGCCAGCGCCCGATCCCGCCCACATCGTCGCCCCCGTCGCCCCTCGCCGCCGTTCGCCCACCACCTCGTCGGACCGCCCCCCTGCCGGACCGCTCCGCCCTCGACCTCCTCCTCACCAGATTTGCGTCGCTAGCGCCACCCCTCCCGGACTCCTCCGCGTCCCTCCGCTCCTTCGCGAGGCGCCCGCCTGAAATCGCGGCCTCACCTCATCGCCGTCCGATGCCGCCTGCCGGAGCCACCTCGCCGGGCTGCTCCGCCGTTCCCCCCTCGACCTCCCCCTCGACTCGGCTCCAACGATCCTCGCCGCCCGATCCCCTGCACCGCTTGTGAGCATCACACCTCTCCTCTCCCGCTCTGCTCCCGTCGTCGAATACGGCCGCGCCGCAGAACCCCCAGCTGCCACGCCAGTCGCCGCCTTCGACGAGTGCGTGCCCCGGCTTGCCGATGCCTAGGTCGCTCGCGCGCCCTGTCCGGTGCGCCCCCGCGTGTCTTGCCGCAGCACCGCTGCTCCTCGCCGCATCACGCGCTTTGTCGCTCGCCTCTGCCTCCCTCTGCTGCTCGCGCGCCTCGTCCCCTGCGTCCCGGCTCGCCCCCCCTTCGCCCTGCCTAAACCACGGCGCCAGCCGCGCCCGCACCGGCCCGCCGCGTTGGCCGCGCCTGCTCGCTCCCCCTGCTCTGGCTTGGCCTCGCTACCGGGCGGGCGGCGGCTCCGCCCGCATCACCCGTTTCGGGCTGGCGCCCACGCCCGTAACCACTGCCCAGCGCCCACTAAGGCCCCAGGGCCTATGACACGTGGGCCCGCCCCAGAATGAATTGAAAAAAGAGATAAAAAATAAATAATTAAATTAATTCATTAATTAAGTTAATTAATCTGAATTAACTAATCTAATTAACTAGTTAGTTTAATTAAACAGTAATTAGATTAGTTAAACCCTAATTAGACTAAACAGTCAATGACGAACGGGACCCACATGTCAGGTTGACCAGGTCACCTGCTGACGTCATGATGACGTCAGCAAACACTGTTCTGGATAATGTTGATTTAAATAATTAAATAAATCCTAAAATTGATTTAAATCTTTTAAAATTAATATAAAATAAACCGTAGCTCGGATGGAAACACTTTGTACACGAAAGTTGCTCAAAACGACGAGACGAATCCGGATACGCTGCCCGTTCGTCCGCCACACATCCCTAGCATAGCAAACACGCAACTTTGCCCCTCCGGTTCATCTGCCCGAAAGCGCGAAACACCGGGGATTCTTTCCCTGTTGTTTCCCCCCTTTCCCGGTATCACCTAGTAATGTGTTAGGGCACACCTAGCACCGTGTATTGCTATGTTATGCCTTGTATTGTTTCCATTGCTTTGTTATTTATTGTGTTCCCCCTCGATACTTCTTTGTGGTAGACCCCGAGACTGCCGGCGACCCTGATACGTCTCCAACGTATCTATAATTTTTGATTGCTCCATGCTACTTTATCTACTATTTTGGACTATATTGGGCTTTATTTTCCACTTTTATATTATTTTTGGGACTAACCTATTAACCGGAGGCCCAGCCCAGAATTGCTGTTTTTTTTGCCTATTTCAGTATTTCGAGGAAACAGAATATCAAACGGAGTCCAAACGGAATGAAACCTTCGGGAACGTGATCTTCTCACCGAACGTGATCCAGGAGACTTGGACCCTACTCCAAGAAGTTTCCGGGGAGGTCATGAGGGTGGAGGGCCCCCCCTGGGCGCGCCCCCTGCCTCGTGGGCCCCTCGGAGCTCCACCAACATGCTCCTTCCTCCTATATATACCTACATACCACCACTAGACCAGAGGGGGACCCAAAAACCTAATTCCACCGCCGCAACTTCCTGTATCCACGAGATCCCATCTTGGGGCCTGTTCCGGAGCTCCGCCGGAGAGAGCATCCATCACGGAGGGATTCTACATCAACACCATAGCCTTTCCGATGAAGTGTGAGTAGTTTACTTCAGACCTTCGGGTCCATAACTAGTATCTAGATGGCTTCTTCTCTCTTTTTGGATCTCAATACAATGTTCTCCCCCTCTCTCATGGAGATCTATTCGATGTAATCTTCTTTTTGTGGTGTGTTTGTTGAGATCGATGAATTGTGGGTTTATGATCCAACTTATCTATGAATAATATTTGAATCTTCTCTGAATTCTTTTATGTATGATTGAGTTATCTTTGCAAGTCTCTTCGAATTATCCGTTTGGTTTGGCCAACTAGATTGGTAGTTCTTGCAATGGGAGAAGTGCTTAGCTTTGGGTTCAATCTTGCGGTGTCCTTACTCAGTGACAGAAAGAGTTGCAAGGCACGTATTGTATTGTTGCCATCGAGGATAACAAGATGGGGTATTTATCATATTGCATGAATTTATTCCTCTACATCATGTCATCTTGCTTAAGGCGTTACTCTGTTTTTAACTTAATACTCTAGATGCATGCTGGATAGCGGTCGATGAGTGGAGTAATAGTAGTAGATGCAGGCAGGAGTCGGTCTACTTGTCACGGACGTGATGCCTATATACATGATCATACCTAGATAACCTCATAACTATGCTCAATTCTATCAATTCCTCAACAGTAATTTGTTCACCCACCGTAGAATATCTATGCTCTTGAGAGAAGCCACTAGTGAAACCTATGGCCCCCGGGTCTATTCTCATCATATCAATCTCCATTACTTTATTTTACTTGTTTTGCTTTTAATTTTTACTTTGCATCTTTATACCAAGAATACCAAAAATATTATCTCTATCAGATCTCACTCTCGTAAGTGACCGTGAAGGGATTGACAACCCCTAAGCGTCGGTTGCGAGTTGCTACCGTTTTGTGCAGGTACGAGGGACTTGCGCGTGACCTCCTGCTGGATTGATACCTTGGTTCTCAAAAACTAAGGGGAAATACTTACGCTACTGTGCTGCATCACCCCCTCCTCTTTGGGGAAAACCAACGCTAGCTCGAGACGTAGCAAGAAGGATTTCTGGCGCCGTTCCCGGGGAGGCCTACACCAAGTCAAGTCAAGATTTACTCTCCCATCAACGAGCCATTTCTGGCGCCGTTGCCGGAGAAGCCTATGCAAAAGTCAACATTCCAAGTACCAATCACAATCTCTATCTCTCGCATTACATTATTTGCCATTTGACTCTCGTTTTCCTCTCCCCCACTTCACCCTTGCCGTTTTATTCGCCCTCTCTTTCCCTTTGACTTTTGTTTTCTCGTGTGTTAGTTTGCTTGCTTGTTCGTCACGATGGCCTTACCTAATTTTGGTGATCTTCACCTTAAAAGGCTAGAAGATATCGAAAACAATGTCAGGAAGTTTATGGTCTTGCAATTTGAGCATAATAATTTCTTTGATTATGACAGGAAGTTTTATGAGTTATATGAATAAAGAGCTCGATGATATGTCCAAAGAATTTTATGGTGTAAGAGCCCAAATTTCTCATCTTGAAAAAATGACCGCTGAAATTTCGAATATGCAAGCCACCTTAGTCAATAAGATGATCGCTAAACCGAATAACTATGAAAATCAAGATGAAGATCTAAAAGTTATTGATGTGTCCCCTATTAAATCTTTGTTTTGGAATATGAATCTTGATGAATCTGATTATGATCTTCCCTTACCTAGAAGGCATTCTAAGAATTCTGAGTTTTTAGATCTTGATGATGAAATTGATAAAAAAGGGATTGAAAGAAATAAAAATATAGATATTGCTAAACCCACTATTTTGGATCTCAAGGAATTTAACTATGAAAATTGCTCTTTAATTGATTGTATTTTCTTGTTGCAATCCGTGTTAAATTCTCCTCATGCTTATAGTCGAAATAAGGCCTTTACCGAACACATTGTTGACGCCTTAATGCAATCTTATGAAGAAAAGCTTGAGTTGAAAATTTCTATCCCTAGAAAACTCCATGATGAGTGGGAACCCACAATTAAGATTAAAATTAAAAATTACGAGTTTTATGCTTTGTGTGATTTGGGTGCTAGTGTCTCTACTATCCCCAAAGCATTGTGTGATTTGCTAGATTTCCGTGACTTTGATGATTGCTCTCTAAACTTGCATCTTGCGGATTCCACTATTAAAAAGCCTATGGGAAGAATTAATGATGTTCTTGTTGTTGCAAATAGGAATTATGTGCCCGTAGATTTTATCGTTCTTGATATAGATTGCAATCCTTCATGTCCTATTATTCTTGGTAGACCTTTCCTTAGAACGATTGGTGCAATTATTGATATGAAGGAAGGGAATATTAAATTCCAATTTCCCTTAAAGAAGGGCATGGAACACTTTCCTAGAAAAAAAATAAAATTACCATATGAATCTATCATGAGAGCCACTTATTGATTGCCTACTAAAGATGGCAATACCTAGATCTATCCTTGCTTTTATGCCTAGCTAGGGGCGTTAAACGATAGCACTTGTTGGGAGGCAACCCAATTTTATTTTGTGTTTTTTGTTTTTGGTTCTGTTTAGGAATAAATAATCCATCTAGATTCTGTTTAGATGTGGTTTTATCTTTTAATTAGTGTTTGTGCCAAGTTAAACCTATTAGATCTTCTTGGAAGATAGTTATTTGATCTTGCTGTAATTTCCAGAATCTTTGCGCTCAGTGCCCGAATTGTCAAAAATCACCAGAACGTGATAAAATAGTGATTCCAATTGCTTCTGATTAATAAACAAATTTCCCAGGTCGTCTAAGTTTGGTAGAATTTTTTGGGTTCCATAAGTTTGCGTTAGTAACAGATTACTACAGACTGTTCTGTTTTTGACAGATTTTGTTTTGCGTGTGTTGTTTGCTTATTTTGATGAATCTATGGCTAGTAAAATAGTTTATAAACCATAGATAAGTTGGAATACAGTAGGTTTAACACCAATACAAATAAAGAACAAGTTCACTACAGTACCTTAAAGTAGTCTTTTGTTTTCTTTCTCTAACGGAGCTCACGAGATTTCTATTGAGTTTTGTGTTGTGAAGTTTTCAAGTTTTGGGTGAATTCTTTTGATGGACTATGGAACAAGGAGCGGCAAGAGCCTAAGCTTGGCGATGCCCATGGCACCCCCAAGATAATCCAAGGACACCAAAAAGTCAAAGCTTGGGGATGCCCCGGAAGGCATCCCCTCTTTCGTCCACTTCCATCGGTAATTTACTTGGAGCTATACTTTTATTCACCACATGATATGTGTTTTGCTTGGAGCGTCTTGTATTATTTGTGTCTTTGCTTGTTAGTCTACCACAATCATCCTTTCTGTACACACCTTTTGAGAGAACCATGCATGAATTGAAATTTGTTAGAATACTCTATGTGCTTCACTTATATCTTTTTGAGCGTGATAATTTTTGCTCTAGTGCTTCACTTAGATCTTTTAGAGCACGGTGGTGGTTTGTTTTAAAGAAACTTGATCTCTCATGCTTCACTTAGATTATTTTGAGAGTCTTTAATAGCATGGTAATTTGCTTAATGTTAATATACTTGGTATTCAAGATATGTGAAACTTTCTTTTTAGTGGGTTGAATACTAAGATAAGTTTGATGCTTGATAATTGTTTTGAGATATGAAGGTGATAATACCATAGTCGTGCTAGTTGAGTAGTTGTGAATTTGAGAAATACTTGTGTTGAAGTTAGCAAGTCCCGTAGCTTGCATGTATGGTTAAAGTTGTGTAACAAATTTGAAACATGAAGTGTACCTGGCTTGTGCATCCTTATGAGTGGCGGTCGGGGACGAGTGATGGTCTTTTCCTACCAATCTATCCCCCTAGGAGCATGCGCGTAGTACTTGATTTTTGATGACTTCTAAATTTTTGCAATAAGTATATGAGTTCTTTTGACTAATGTCGAGTCCATGGATTATACGCACTTTTACCTTTCTGCCATTTGCTAGCCTCTTCGGTATCGTGCATTGCCCTTTCTCACATTGAGAGTTGGTGCAAACTTCGCTGGTGCATCCAAACCCCGTGATATGATACGCTCTTTCACACATAAACCTCCCTATATCTTCCTCAAAACAACCACCATACCTACCTATCATGGCATTTCCATAGCCATTCCGAGATATATTGCCATGCAACTTCCATCATCATCATCATCATCATCATCATCATGACATGCTTTACTTTCGTCATATTGCCATTGCATGATCTTGTAGTTGACATCGTATTTGTGGCAAATCCACCATGCATTATTTTTCATACATGTAACTCTTGATTCATTGCACCATCCCAGTACACCGCCGGAGGCATTCATATAGAGTCATATCTTGTTCTAGTATTGAGTTGTAATCATTATGTTGTAATCAATAGAAGTGTGATGATCATCATTATTAGAGCATTGCCCAATCAAAAAAAAAGAGAGAAAGGCCAAAAAGAAAAAAAGAAAGGCCCAAAAAAAGAAGGAGAAAATAAAAAGGGCAATGCTACTATCTCTTTTTCCACACTTGTGCTTCAAAGTAGCACCTTGTTCTTCATGTAGTGAGTCTCATATATTGTGCTTCAAAGTAGCACCATGATTTTCATATAGTGAGTCTCATAAGTTGTCTCGTTCATACTAGTGGGAATTTTTCATTATAGAACTTGGCATGTATATTCCAATGATGGGCTTCCTCAAAATTCCCTAGGTCTTCATGATCAAGCAAGTTGGATGCACACCCACTAGTTTTCTTTTGTTGAGCATTCTTAGCTCTAGTGCATCCGTTGCATGGCAATCCCTACTCCTTGCATTAACATCAATTGATGGACATCTCCATATCTCATTGATTAGCCTCGTTGATGTGAGACTTTCTCCTTTTTTGTCTTCTCCACACAATCCCCATCATCAAATTCTATACCACCCATAGTGCTATGTCCATGGCTCGCGCTCATGTATTGTGTGAAGGTTGAAAAAGTTTGAGATTATTTGAGTATGAAACAATTGCTTGGCTTGTCATCGGGGGTATAGAAGTTGGAAACATCTTTGTGTGACGAAAATGAAGCATAGCCTAACTATATGATTTTGTAGGGATGAACTTCCTTTGGCCATGTTATTTTGAGATGACATAATTGTTTGATTAGTATGCTTGAAGTATTATCATTTTTATGCCAATATGAACTTTTGTCTTGAATCTTTCGGATCTGAATATTCATACCATGATTAAGAAGATTTACATTGAAATTATGCCAAAGTATCACTCCGCATCAAAAATTCTCTTTTTATCATTTACCTACTCGAGGACGAGCAGGAATTAAGCTTGGGGATGCCTGATACGTCTCCAGCGTATCTATAATTTTTGATTGCTCCATGCTACTTTATCTACTGTTTTGGACTATATTGGGCTTTATTTTCCACTTTTATATTATTTTTGGGACTAACCTATCAACCGGAGGCTCGGCCCAGAATTGCTGTTTTTTTTGCCTATTTCAGTATTTCGAGGAAACAGAATATCAAACAGAGTCCAAACGGAATGAAACCTTCGGGAACGTGATCTTCTCACCGAACGTGATCCAGGAGACTTGGACCCTACTCCAAGAAGTTTCCGGGGAGGTCACGAGGGTGGAGGGCGCCCCCCTGGGCGCACCCCCTGCCTCGTGGGCCCCTCGGAGCTCCACCAACGTGCTCCTTCCTCCTATATATACCTACGTACCCCCATTAGACCAGAGGGGGAGCCAAAAACCTAATTCCACCGCCGCAACTTCCTGTATCCACGAGATCCCATCTTGGGGCCTATTCCAGAGCTCCGCCGGAGAGGGCATCCATCACGGAGGGCTTCTACATCAACACCATAGCCCTTCCGATGAAGTGTGAGTAGTTTACTTCAGACCTTCGGGTCCATAGCTAGTAGCTAGATGGTTTCTTCTCTCTTTTTGGATCTCAATACAATGTTCTCCCCCTCTCTCGTGGAGATCTATTCGATGTAATCTTCTTTTTGCGGTCTGTTTGTTGAGACCGAGGAATTGTGGGTTTATGATCCAACTTATCTATGAATAATATTTGAATCTTCTTTGAATTCTTTTATGTATGATTGAGTTATCTTTGCAAGACTCTTCGAATTATCCGTTTGGTTTGGCCAACTAGATTGGTAGTTCTTGCAATGGGAGAAGTGCTTAGCTTTGGGTTCAATCTTGCGGTGTCCTTACTCAGTGACAGAAAGAGTTGCAAGGCATGTATTGTATTGTTGCCATCAAGGATAACAAGATGGGGTATTTATCATATTGCGTGAATTTATTCCTCTACATCATGTCATCTTGCTTAAGGCGTTACTCTGTTTTTAACTTAATACTCTAGATGCATGCTGGATAGCAGTCGATGAGTGGAGTAATAGTAGTAGATGCAGGCAGGAGTCGGTCTACTTGTCACGGACGTGATGCCTATATACATGATCATACCTAGATAACCTCATAACTATGCTCAGTTCTATCAATTCCTCAATAGTAATTTGTTCACCCACCGTAGAATATCTATGCTCTTGAGAGAAGCCACTAGTGAAACCTATGGCCCCCGGGTCTATTCTCATCATATCAATCTCCATTACTTTATTTTACTTGTTTTGCTTTTACTTTTTACTTTACATCTTTATACCAAAAATACCAAAAATATTATCTCTATCAGATCTCACTCTCGTAATTGACCGTGAAGGGATTGACAATCCCTAAGTGTTGGTTGCGAGTTGCTACGGTTTTGTGCAGGTACGATGGACTTGCGCGTGACCTCCTACTGGATTGATACCTTGGTTCTAAAAAGTTAAGGGAAATACTTACGCTATTGTGCTGCATCACCCCCTCCTCTTCGGGGAAAACCAACGCTAGCTCGAGACATAGCAGACCCCCCAGTTCGTCTACGGTGTTGATGACAGGTCCTCCTCGCCAGAGCAACAAGGCAAGCCCCCCCCCTTGATCACCAGATATCGCCTACTCTCCTCTATACTGCTTGCATTAGAGTAGTGTAGCATGTTACTGCTTTCCTTTAATCCTATTCTGATGCATAGCCTTTCATTGTTGTTACAATTGTTGATACCTTACCTGCAATCCTAAATGCTTAGTATAGGATGCTAGTGTTCCATCAGTGGCCCTACACTCTTGTCCATCTGCCATGCTATACTACTGGGCCGTGATCACTCGGGAGGTGATCACGGGTATATACTATATACTTTATACATGATACGTGTGATGACTAAAGTCGGGTTGTCTCGAGGAGTACCCGCGGTTGATTCATGAATTGGGGGCAGGAAGGACATACTTTCCTGACGGCCCTCTTTGTGGATCTTTGTGGCGAAGCGACAGGGCATGTCGAGACCACCTAGGAAAGAGGTGGGCCTGGCCCTGGTCGGCGTTTGCAGTTATTTCAAGATAACACGTTTAACGAGATCTTGGTATTTCATCTGAGTCTGTCCATTGGCCTATACGCACTAACCATCTACGCGGGGACAGTTATGGGAAATCGACGTCGTGGTATCAGCCGAAGCCTTCGTGACGTCAGCGACTGAGCGGCGCGCGCCGGATTGGACCGTAAGCCTGCTCTTGTATTAAGGGGGCTAGTTCT
Source organism: Triticum dicoccoides (assembly GCF_002162155.2). Taxonomy (NCBI): domain Eukaryota; kingdom Viridiplantae; phylum Streptophyta; class Magnoliopsida; order Poales; family Poaceae; genus Triticum; species Triticum dicoccoides. The sequence goes on along the minus strand of NC_041390.1, from coordinate 64,515,887 downwards.
GCTTCCGGCCGCGTACGCAACATGCAGATGTGCAATGGGCGATGGGCCCAGACCCCTGCGCCATAGGATTTAGACCGGCGTGTTGACCTCTCTGTTGTTCCTAGGTAGGGCTGCGACGTGTTGATATTACGAGGCCGGGCATGACCCAGAAAGTGTGTCCAGCCAAATGGGATCGAGCATGTTGGGAAATGTGGTGCACCCTTGAAGGAAAGTTGAACTATTCGAATAGCCGTGTCCCTCGGTAAAAGGATGACCCGGAGTTGTACCTTGACCTTATGACAACTAGAACCGGATACTTAATAAAACACGTCATTCCAAGTGCCAGTTACAACCGGTGATCGCTCTCTCACAGGGCGATGAGGGGAGGATCATCGGTTAGGATTATGCTATGCGATGATACTTGGTGAACTTACCATCTACTCTCTTCTCCTGCTGCAAGATAGAGTTTACCAGAAGCGTAGTCTTTGATAGGACTAGTTATCCCCCTCTTATTCCGGCATTCTGTAGTTCAGTCCACATATGATAGCCTTTTTCATTTGATACCAATGCATACATATGTAGTGCAGATCCTTGCTTGCGAGTACTTTGGATGAGTACTCATGGTTGCTTTGCTCCCCCTTTTCCCCCTTTCTATACCCGATTGCTGCGACCAGACATTGGAGCCTAGGAGCCAGATGCCACCGTCAATGACGACTACTACTACTCGGGAGGTGCCTACTACCACGTGCAGCCCGCTGACGACGACCAGGAGTAGTTTAGGAGGATCCCAGGCAGGAGGCCTGCGCCTCTTTCGATCTGTATCCCAGTTTATGCTAGCCTTCTTAAGGCAAACTTGTTTAACTAATGTCTGTACTCAGGTATTTTTGCTTCCGCTGACTCGTCTAAGATCGAGCTCTTGCATTCGAGCCCTCGAGGCCCCTGGCTTGTAATATGATGCTTGTATGACTTATTTTATTTGTAGAGTTGTGTTGTGATATCTTCCTGTGAGACCCTGATCTTGATTGTACACATTTGCGTGTATTATTAGTGTACGATTGAATCGGGGGCGTCACAAGTGCGCCACTAATGTTTATATTACTAACGGCGCACCTTGTGTGTTGTGCGCCACCGCTAAATTTCTCCTGGGCACACCCCCCTCCCCAGACTTACCAGTGGCACACTGTGGTTTGGTGCGCCATTACTAGTTTAATGGCGCACCACACCCACGGTGCGTCACTACTAACAAATTTTTTTCAAAACTAGTAATGGCGCACCACACACCAGGTGCGCGATTGGTAACCCTGATTACCAATGGCGCATTCCTAGGAGGTGCGCCATTGGTAACCTGAGAGCAGCTAGATATTTTTGACAGCCACCTACCACACTCACTTTCCCCACTTCATTCTCTCCACCTCTACCAAGCTTGGTCTCGGCTGCCTCCTTTTCCTCATCTCATTCGCACCATACACTCACCCAAATTAAGTGGTTAAATTTCCTTTTTTGATATCTAAGTAAGGGGAAAGCTGTCTTTATGTTCTAGATCTACTTCTTTTCTCCCTCCAACAACGTACACAATTTTTATGGACTAGATCTACGTATGTTTGTGGTGTTGCATATGTTTGTGTCACAGCCCTAGCTTTGGCCTTGCTTGTCATTACATCATCATCTTGCATCATGTTTAAATTTCCCAGAAACTTGAAATGGGGACTGACCAAACCCCTAGCATCAAAAGAATGCACTAGGTTCACCTAAAATATTTTCAGTAAAACCAAATGGTTTTCAAAAATGTTCATCATTTTTGGAAAATGCTGGAAGCAATAACCAGAGGTGTTGCACATTTTTACATGACATATTTGGGCTAGGAATTAAATCATATTCTATTTGCATTTGGGAATTTAAATGCTATAAAATATTTTAAATGCTCAAATAATCATAAACTAAAATGTTTACTGTGGGATATATTCTAAAAAGTAGCCATGATTAGTTTCATGATTTTTGGAAATGCCCTGGCATTTTTAATAAAGCCCTAAGTCTACAGAATAATAGAAAACAAGAAATAAGAGAGAGAGAGAGAGAAGAATAACCTGGCCCACCTACCTGTAGCCGGCCCAGCTCACTGTCCCAGCCAACCTGGCACCTCCTGTCGCCTCCCTCCTCGCGCCAGTAGGCAGGGGCGCGTGCCCGGCGCGTGCAGCCACATGCCGGCCACCTCCACCCTGCCTGCGTGCTCCGTCATTGCCCTGGACCTCCCTTGCGACGCGACGCACCCCCTGGACCTCCCTCACTCTCTCCCGTGTTTCTCCCGCCTCCTCTGCTCTCTCCCGTGCCACACCCGAGTGCGCCCGTCGCCACCGTTCGCCATAGCCGCAGCCGCAGCCATCCCCGAGCCTCTCCGACGTGTCCACGAGCATCGCCACGCCTCCCTCGTCCTCTCCGTCCAGCCACTCTTCACCGGAAGCTCTGCATCGTCGTCCCGCCATCGTCTTCCTCCTCGGGTCACCGGAGATCCCTCTCGCCACCCCGCTCGCTCCAGTGCTTCCCGAGCACGCCGAGGCCACCGCTGCACTCTCCGTGAGCCCCTGCTTCGAACCCCTCTTCTACCCCACGCGTTCACACCCTCTAGGCCGTAGTTCCACCATGGCCGAAGCTCGCATCCACTCGAGCTTGTCGCCGGCATCGCTCCGGCAACCATTTGGTCATCCTGTGCTGCGTAACATGTTTGTCGCCCCGTGCTGAGCCTCGCTAGCGCCTCCCCTTGCCCTCTTGCACCCCGCAGCGCCACCCATGCACATCACCAAGCTCTGACCGCCGCTAACCTCGCCACCGCCGTTGCAACAGGCCATCCCAGACTGCCCCGCGGCCTCCCCTAGACGCGCACGGGCCTGGGCTACCTCCTGGTGCCCTCGCCCGCCATCCCCGTGGCCTGCCGTGCGGGCTCCGCCGCGACTTGAGGTCGCCGGCGACTAATCGCCGGCGACTAATCGCCGGCAGTGCTGACATGGCCAGTCATTAGCCACTAATGATGCTCTAACTAACCCCTAGAGCCACTGCCACGTGGGCCCCTGTACTTGTTTAGGTTAGTTTTATTTTTGTTTAGTTTAGTTCATAAACAGTGGGACCCACCCGTCAGCATTGACTCTGCTGACGTGGCCGTTGACCAGGCCACCAGTCAGTGACACTAACGAGCCATGTGTCACTAACGTGTGGACCCCACATGGCAGGTTTGACCCTGGGCGACCCAGTTGACCTGCTGACATCACAGTGACGTCATGCTAACGCAGTTAATTAATTTCTGGATTTATTCTTATTCAGGAAAATTCAGAAAATAATGCTAACTTCAAAAATTCGTAGAAATTAATCCTAACTCCAAATCAAACAAATTATATATGAAAAATGATCAGAAAAATTCAATCTATCCATCTGTACCATTTTCATGCATGTTAGAACAACTTATAGCTAATATTTAGGATAAATCAAATGAATGGCATTTAAATAACCATATGTGGAGTTTGAATTTGAACCTTGGGTTCAAACCAACTACACTTAATTGCGTTGCTAGTTGCATTAGCCCAACACACTCATTTTTACCATGTCATGATCATGCATTGCATTGATTGTGTTTCTTTCTCTGTTGCCGGTGTTGTTCCCCCTCGGTAGACGTTGTTTCGACGTTGTGATCGTTGACACTGATGAAGACTCAATGCTATCTCTAGAAGTGCCAGGCAAGCAAAACCCCCTTGTTCATTCCGATATAATCCCACTCTCTCGCTCCTGCTCTCTTTTACTGCATTAGGACAACAATGATTCAACTGTTTCATGTTGCGGTAGCTGAACCCCTTTTCCTCTGCATGACCTGTCATTGCTAGAGTAAATAGATGAAACCCACTGGCATGAGTAGGAGTTGTTTGAGCCCTGATGTGCCTACTCATTCATGCTTGTTTGGCATGCATGCTACTGCTTAGAGTTGGGTCGGGTCTGATTCATTGGGAATGAATTGGAATGGTGATGAACATGTCCTACTGTGTGAGCTAAGTGTGTGAACACGATTTGGTAAAGCTAGCGGTGAGAGGCCATTTAGGAGTACATGGTGGGTTGTCTCATTGAAACCGTCCTCAGGAACTGAGTTCTGTGTTTGTGATCCATGAACAGCTACTACCACATGTTGGGCCCTGAAATATGACCCCGCTTGACTTATTAACTGCCCTTGTTCTCTGTCCAGGAGTTGCAACTTGTTTCTAGTGTTTGTAGGATATGTGTTGGCGGCCGTGCGTAGGCTGACCCTAGGGGTGGGCTATGATGCGGTACATACACAGTGGCACGGTGTACCGGGCTCCCGTTTGGTGTCTCGGGACCCCTGCACACATCGTTTGGGGCTGTGAGCAAAACTCCGGCCGGATCTCCTCACGGATGGAACCCGAATAGGCGATAAACCTAGACTAGATACTTGTGTGGTTAGTTAGGTCATGGTCTACACCCAAATTGGCTTTCGCTTGAAGTCTGCTGAGCACATGTCGTGTGGAGACGCTAAGTGGTGGAAACATGTGTGAAGAAGTACACCCCTGCAGGGTTATAAAAGATCTATTTGAATAGCCGTGTTCGTGGTAAAGGACTTCTGGGTTGCCTATAACAGTTCATAGACAAGTGGAAGTGGATACTCTGAAACTCGCAATATAAGCGTGAGTGCTATGGATGGCCTTCTCATAGGGAGACGGGAGCGGATCCATAGTGGTGTATTGATATGGTGAATATGTGGACTCGTGTGCGCCACCTCAAAAGAGTTACTTGCAGTCATAGTTTAAGATAGCCACCGAGTCAAAGCTGGCTTGCTGCAGTTAAACTCCACCACCCCCCTTGCTAATACCGATGCATATGTAGTTAGTTCTGATGTAAGTCTTGCTCGGTACATTTGTACAAACATTTTCTTAATTTATGTTTTGCAGAGACACGTCAGTCTCGATAGTAGTTCCGTGTGGACTTCGATGTTTAACTTGATACCTCAGCTACGATCGTGTGCCCTCAGCAGGATTTGGTGGATAGTCAGGCTTCTCAGCCTTCTTCATTTGTAGATGTCTGTAATCAGACAAGTTAAGCTTCTGCATGTGCTTGTTGTTTGTATGCTCTGTATGTTGGGTCATGAGACCCATGTTTGTAATACTTGGCCACTCGGAGCCTAATGAATAAATACTCTGAGTCATGGAGTCTTGTTGTGATGCCATGTTGTATTTGCACATATCGAGCATATTGTGTGTATGATTGAAATGCTTGGTATGTGTGGGATCCGACAACCTAGTTGTTTATCCTTGGTAGCCTCTCTGATGGGGAAATGTAGTCTAGTGCTTCCATTGAGCCTTGGTAGTCTGGTACAGCCCGGTTTACCAGAGTACTGCTAGCCTAGTACTACTGCTCCGGAACACTTAGACTGGCCGGCATGTGAATCACTTCGTTCCTGTGTCTGTCCCTTCGGGGAAATGTCACGCAGTGACATCCGGAGTCCTGCCTAGCCTGCTACAGCCCGGTTCACCGGAGTCCTGTTATCCCAGTGCTACAACCCGGATTCACACGCTGTTGACCGACATGCTCGATGTTGATTCATGTATGCCTGTCCCCGTAAGTTAGTGCCACTTTGGATTCACGACTAGTCATGTCGGCCTGGGTTCTTGTCATATGGATGCTAGCGACAATATCATATACGTGAGCCAAAAGGCGCAAACGGTCCCAGGCCAGGTAAGGTGGTACCCGTGGGAATACCGTGCGTGAGGCCACAAAGTGATATGATGTGTTACATGCTAGATCGGTGTGACTTAGGATCGGGGTCCTGACAGCTTTGGTATCAGAGCCTGACTGCCTGTAGGATTACCAAGCCAAGCTGGTCGAAGTCGTGTCTAGAAATGCTTTAGTTATATAAGGGAATTGATTGTGGATGGGAATGTAAGGTTCTTTTTACTCCTTATCCTCATGACCTTCTGATCTGAGTCATCTTATCTTTTCTACGGGGTTAAGAACTAGGCTTCTCTTCTATCTCTCAGGATGATGTGTTACTAAACCATAGTTGCCTAGGATTGTTGATTTCAAGCCTCAGTTCAGTTCCTACTACTTCCATATGTTCATAGTTGGCCTCAGAACCTTGAGTTTGTGATGTTGAGTGGCTATGCCACCATTTTTGCAGGTTGTCTCAAATCTTTTAAGCAATTACAGCCGTTATGCTATCCAATTCATCCCAGGTTACTAAATAGTCGGATGCATCTGCAAATCCTTTCTTTCCATTCCCGATGTCTTTTTGGTCAGAATAAGCACACCAACCGGTGCGTTGAGGTACTCTATTGCCTCGGTATATATGTTGGGGCTATTATTATGACCGTAGGTGTTTTAGGGAGTCACCTAGTAATCTAGCCATGTTTTGTGTTCCGATGTGATGATTCTGGCCACCATTCTTGAAAGCATCCTGTGATGCCATTTAGTAGGAGGTATTCTATTCCTAGGTTCTTGAACCCGAGATTCACCCTACTTACTTCATGTTGATAGTGTTTGCTTGTTCCTTTAGGTTATTAGTAACCTTTGCATTAGTCCTCGAGGTCCGTGGTATTTCCTTCTTCCAAATACTATGAACCACTTATGGCAGAATTTTGTTGGATCAAAGGATCACAATAGGAGTGCTCTCAATGAGTTCACCATTCTATATTGTGACTCTGCCAGTTCAACCTTCCTGCATGGTTATCCGGAAGAAATATGTTGAAATCCTTCGACATGCTAATACATGCATCCATAACTCAGAAAATCATATGTTCTTTGAGTTGTCCCTCATTAGTTGTTTTCTGACCTCCGACTATCAATTTGTAGTCAGGAGTAGTCGTGCATTCGTGTTATCGATTCCTTTTATTCTTGTGGTCCGACAAGCCATTCTATTCCGGAATGGCTAGGAGAAACAAACTCCAGTACCTCATCCATATCTAGGAATGGGTCAAAGTAGTTGTATCCCGTAGGTCAAAATGCCAATCCAGCTTTTGTTCTGTTCTACCTTGGAGTGTTGCCCTCTTTATGTCAAGAATATCATAGGAATTGCACCATCTCTTATGAATTCTTGATGCAGTGATACTTCTCACCATCATCATTCATTCCTCGGTCATCGTGTTGTTGTAACCGGAATGCCGACAAGTGAATTGTGATGTGTGAAATCAATACTCCGAGCAACTCATTGCTTGGTAGTAAATGGACAATATTCCCATTCTTATCGTGATGGTTACTGAATCATCATTCTAAGATTGATCATGCAACCTAGTCCTTATTTCTGGTGCACTCTTCGATCGATGAGTTAGGATTTTGTCAAACCCTCGCTCTTTTGATCATGTCATCCTGCCTTGAAAGGCAATATTGTTCTTGAGCTTAATAACATATCGGTGGTTCATAATATTCCGAATATCTTCTCGGAGGTATTACCAGGTTGTCACCTGACCGCTATGTTGAGGTCGTGATCAAGTTGGTTTCTTATAAACCACCCCTTTATCCAAGAATCTGTGTTGGATACCCCTGAGCTAGTTGCTTAAGCTAAACAACAACTTGGAGAGTTGGAAGATAAAAGCTTTTCCGACTTAGTTCATTTTAAGGGATATCTTGTAAGTGTGTTGAAGAAAGATGGTATTTTCATCGATTGACCCTTGTGATCAGTTAATGGACCTATCATCTTATCCAATCTTTGATTAGAGTATGGGCTATCCTCAAATCAAATCAGAACCAACGATATTCGTAATGTTGTCTTACTCGTGGTTGTTTCTTCGAGCATACACCATTATATATTTTGGGTCTGACCAATGCTATCACCTTGTTCACATAATTGTGGAATTCCACTTATATAGAAACCTGGATGAATTGTTGTTGAGCCCATTAACAACATTTTTATCTCCTCCATGATTCGTTTTGAACATCCCGCTAGTTTTGGAAACTTCTAAAAGCATTATCTTCATGTCCCGTTCGTGAAGCATATGTTGGATGAAAGAAGTGACTTTCTCTGATTCATGTGCATTTGGTGGAAGTTGCCGCCATGAGTTTGAGGAAGATTGTTTTTGTTTCCTCTGGTACCATCCCAAGTCATTCATGCATGTGCGAAGTATGCTATGGTTTGACAGGCTCGCTACCTCCATTCCATATGTGTTTCCTAGCACACCAAGCCACTGAGTGACTTGTTCAAGGAGGAGAAGTTCCTTCTTAAGAGCATGCCTTATGCAAGGACTTTGATATCCTCGATGATGGCTCCCCACCTAAACTCGGTAGTGTTTTATTATAAGACTACTATGTGGTCATGCTTGTCTGGGACAGCGTGTTTACATGTGTGTAGTAGAACCCGCTCATGTTTTGGAGCTTGCTATCGTAGTTCATTTCCTGAGAATCTTGCAACGTCATCTCGTCGATTTGTGTTGCAACTCTTCTTTTCAGACACATGAGTCTGAAGTATCCTGTTTCTAACCAGATCTGAATCACAGGCAGATATGATGGTTGGAACACTCCCAACCTTTGCAGTTTGTTCCCAGCTTGCACCGCCATTGTGCCAATTCCCATGAGCTGCCCTCTCAGTAATTTTTGTTTAGGATCATTTTCAAAAGTGTTCCTATCATGGGTCCCATCCATTTCCGATGATAAGCAAATCATCCATCACGTTTTCTTCAACAAGGTAGTCCACATCATCCATTCTAGTACGAGTATTTCATTCTTTTGAACTCCTTCGAATGATCGGTTGTGATTTCCCTAGGATGGTATGAAGAGTTTCAACGATCTATGGATCAAAAGTAATTCTTTTTGCCACTTAAGGTAATAATTTTACGACTCACCTCCCCCAAGGTGCCCCATTGTGGAATCATGGCAATCAATCTCCTCGCTACTTTGAAACCATGCACCATCCTACTCCAGCGTGGAATTGTTGCCTACCAAATTGAACCTTCGTCATCTGTTTCCTCCATTCCTTCCGATGTGTGACTTGTGTCTCAGCTCAAGAAATGTTTCTACGTCTCATTCCGTGAGTTGATCTTGTGTTCTTTAAGATCGATGATCCATTCTAGTGAGGTTGTCTTGCTCTCTTGTCGCTATGTTGGATGAAGTTCTCGAAGGAAAGGGTGTTATAATCAATATGATGTAGCGGATCAACATCTCCGAGAAGTGCAGTTGGATCGAGAAGATCGTGTTAGCTTTGTGCCCCTCTGTCTTCTTACCTCACGTCTTGAATCTCGGGACGAGATTCTTGTTTAGTGGGGGTGAGTTGTCACAGCCCTACCTTTGGTCTTGCTTGTCATTACATCATCATCTTGCACCATGTTTAAATTTCTCAGAAACATGAAATGGGGACTGACCAAACCCCTAGCATCAAAGAAATGCACTAGGTTTCACCTAAAATATTTTCAGTAAATCCAAATGGTTTTCAAAAATGTTCATCATTTCTGGAAAATGCTGGAAGCAATAACCAGAGGTGTTGCACATTTTTCCATGACATATTTGGGCTCTGAATTAAATCATATTCTATTTGCATTTGGGCATTTAAATGCTATAAAATATTTTAAATGCTCAAAGAATCATGAACTAAAATGTTTACTGTGGGATATATTCTAAACAGTAGCCATGATTAGTTTCATGATTTTTGGAAATGCCCTGGCATTTTTAATAAAGCCCTAAGTCTACAGAATAATAGAAAACAAGAAATAAGAGAGAGAGAGAGAGAGAGAAGAATAACCTGGCCCACCTACCTGTAGCCGGCCCAGCTCACTGGCCCAACCCACTTGGCGCCTCCTGTCGCCTCCCTCCTCGTGCCAGTAGGCAGGGGCGCGTGCACGGCGCGCGCAGCCACACGCCGGCCACCTCCACCCTGCCTGCATGCTCCCTCGTCGCCCTGGACCTCCCTCGTGACGCCACGCACCCCCCCTGGACCTCCCTCACTCTCTCCCGTGTTTCTCCCCCCTCCTCTGCTCTCTCCCGCGCCACACCCGAGCGCACCCATCGCCGCCGTTCGCCATAGCCGCAGCCGCAGCCATCCCCGAGCCTCTCCGACGTGTCCACGAGCATCGCCACGCCTCCCTCGTCCTCTCCGTCCAGCCACGCTTCACTGTAAGCTCTGCATCACCGTCCCGCCATCGTCTTCCTCCTCGGACCGCCGGAGATCCCTCTCGCCGCCCCGCTCGCTCCGGTGCTTCCCCGAACACGCCGAGGCCACCACTGCACTCGTCGTGAGCCCCTGCTTCGAACCCCTCTTCTATCCCATGCGTTCGCACCCTTTAGGCCGTAATTCCACCATGGCCGAAGCTCGCCTCCGCTCGAGCTTGTCGCCGGCATCGCTCCGGCGACCATTTTGTCATCCCGTGCTGCGTAACATGTTTCCCGCCCCGCGATGAGCCTCGCTAGCGCCTCCCCTCGCCCGCTTGCGCCCCACAGCGCCACCCGCACACATCACCGATCTCCGGCCGCTGCTAACCTCGCCGCCGCCGTCGCAACAGGCCATCCCCGACGGCCCCGTGGCCTCCCCTAGACTCGCACGTGCCTGGGCTTCCTCCTGGTGCCCTCGCCCGCCATCCCTGTCGGTGTCAAAACCGGCAGATCTCGGGTAGGGGGTCCTGAACTGTGCGTCTAGGCCGGATGGTAACAGGAGGCAGGGAACACGATGTTTTACCCAGGTTCGGGCCCTCTTGATGGAGGTAAAACCCTACGTCCTGCTTGATTAATATTGATGATATGGGTAGTACAAGAGTAGATCTACCACGAGATCAAGGAGGCTAAACCCTAGAAGCTAGCCTATGGTATGATTGTTGTATATGGAGTTGATTGCCTACGGACTACAACCCTCCGGTTTATATAGACACCGGATAGGGTTAGGGTTACATAGAGTCAGTTACAATGGTAGGAGATCTTGAATATCCGCATCGCCAAGCTTGCCTTCCACACCAAGGAAAGTCCCATCCGGACACGGGACGAAGTCTTCATTCTTGTATCTTCATAGTCCAGGAGTCCAGCTGAAGGTATAGTCCGGCTACCCGAACACCCCCTAATCCAGGACTCCCTCAGTAGCCCCTGAACCAGGCTTCAATGACGACGAGTCTGGCATGCAAATTGTCTTCGGCATTGCAAAGCGGGTTCCTCCTCCAAGTCCTTCATCGAAGATTGTAAACACCAAGAGTAGTGTCCGGCTCTGCAAAATAAGCTTCCACATATTGCCATAGAGAGAATAATATTAACACAAATCAAATCTGCTGACGTATTCCGCAGTGCATCAACACACTACAGCCAAGTCCTTCACTCGAATCGTTTTCACTTTTCCACCTCAGCGTGTTTTGCGAGGCGGTTTCCTTGGCACGTCTTGTCAAAGCAGAGATCGTGTACCCCCCTTTTATGGGATTCTCATCAATACGGACGTGGGTAACCCAACCGCGCCACTTATCACGGCGCTTGGGAGGCAAGCGAGTTTTACTAGGTAGGTGGGGATGCACAACCGCATCCGCCCATATAAGGGGACAAGTATCCACCTTTTTACCTACGCCTTCTTCCTCCTTTGCCTATCCATCTCCTGCGCACCCGAGCTCCAGCGCCCAAGCCCGCACTTCCCACCTCAACCTTCTCCGGCAATGTCCGGAGCGGGAGGCAAGTGGATGGTCTCCTCCGCCACGGAGGACAAAATCAAGAAGCTAAGGAAGGCCGGATACCTGTCCAAGGACATCGCGCACCGGCTTCCCGAAGAGGGGCAGCTTCTCCCCACCCCAAGGTCCCATCAGAGGGTAGTATTTCTCCCCAACTTCCTCCGTGGACTGGGTTTTCCACTCCACCCATTTGTCCGGGGGCTCATGTTCTACTATGGCCTGGATTTCCACAATATGGCTCCGAACTTCATCCTCAACATCTCGGCGTTTATCGTCGTGTGCGAGGCTTTTCTCCGCGTCTGCCCTCATTTCGGCCTCTGGCTTAAGACCTTCAACGTCAAGCCCAAGGTGGTGCGTGGCAGCCAGGCGGAGTGCGGAGGCGCCATGGCGGGCAAGATGGCCAACGTCCTATCGTTCGAGGGCTCTTTCGTGGAGACCCTAAAGGGATGGAAATCCGGGTGGTTTTATATCACCGAGCCGCGCGATCCGAAATGGACCGCAGCCCCCGAGTTCCGATCCGAACCCCCCACGCGGCTTATGTCCTGGAAAGAGACAGGCCTGTCGTGGGTTGACAAAAAAGAGGTGACCGGATTGCAAACATGCATCCAGTCCCGGGTGAACAAGCCAGTCCGGCTTGTTAATGTAATCCAGGTTATGCTCGTCCGTCGGATCCTTCCGTGCCAACAACGGGATTTTAATCTGTGGGAGTTCGACCCGGCGCAGCATCAAACCCTCAGCAGGCTCTTCGACATGACGTACGAAGATGCCTGGAAGATGCTATTCAAGGGTGCCGAGGCTCCCGCATCCGCTTCCGAGGACCGCGGCTACAGCTCACAGCGTCACGCTAGCAAGGTATGCCATCTACACCTTTTACAGGATGTTAAGCTTTTTTCATAGTTTGACTCTATGCAGGATCTAAACTCCCTTACCTTTGACAGGCTTGGCGGGCGATATCCGGACTGATTAACTGTCCGGCTCCGCTGCCCAAAGACCCAGCCCCAGCTCTACAAGCGAAGCTGCTGGTTTCAGCGCCTTATGTGGTGCCGGAGAAGAAGGCCAAGAAGAAGAAGACCACGGGGACTCGAAAGAGTGCCCGCAATGTGGTGGTGTCGGACTCGTCATATGACGAGTCCGAGACGCCCTCCTCCCGCGAAAACGAAGAGGAGGAAGAAGAAAACTCTCCTCCCCAGCGGAGGGAGGAGAGAAGAGGAAGGTCGCCACAACGGGGGAGGCCGAGGGGTCTAGGAAAAGGAAGACCCCTCCGCCGGACTACGCCTCCAACGCCGAAGAGGGCAAAGAGGAGTGGCCAAACAGGGCCAAGCGTCCGGCGAAATCGTAAGTTTGGATATCAGAGTAACTCATGATGTTCCTTTGTTGCACAGCTTTCCCTAATGTCGAATGTAATTATGCAGTCCGCCCCGGGCCGAATTCGACGAATCGTCGGGCGGCTCCCTGGACTCATCGGATGTGAACTTAGTTCTGCCCGCTGTCTCTCCCCGCACTGCAGACGACGCCGAAGTGGCATTGCGAGAAGCTCCGGGGCAGGAGGAGGTGGTCCCGGAGGAGCCGCAAGGCAACCTCCCGGACTCCAGGAGTGAAGGGGATAAGGCTCCCCAGGGCTCTCAGTCCGGCTTTGTGCCAGACACTGCGCCGGAATCTTCAACAGTTCCGGACCGCGGTAGGTGACCTCCTTCCAAGAGGAGCAAGCCTTCTGAGCCGGCGGCCTCCGTCCAACCGGAGGTGCCGGACAATCTGCTGGAGGTGCTTGACGATGCCTCCATCGACGAGGGCACCGTACTATTATGAGTACGGTGATCCAGAAGGTTCAGTCCGCCAAGAGCGGACTGACTAAAGCTTGCGCTAGCCTTCTAACAGGCTTCGAGGTAAGTAAAAATATGTAAAAATATTACCTCATAGACAGTAGCCCCTGATGCTCTGTTTGGCGTTCAGAAAGAAAAGCCGAATAGAGGATCTATTAAATATCGCAGGAGTCTAACAAAAAAGAGTCAATATGCGTATGCAGGCTTCGCTGCTATCCACCGCCGCACTGACTGCGGAGGTGGGTGTCCTGAAGCAGGACCTCGAGCGGGCCGAGCAAGAGCTCGGCCTTGCCAAGCGGCGGCTCGAGGAGGAAGAAGGTAAGAAATACCTTACAGAAAGGCTTGATTGCAAAAAGAGTAACAGGATTGTACTGCTTATTGTAGGGGCCACGACTGAGGTAGCGACCCTTAAGCAGGCGCTGTCTGCGGCCGAAATGAAAACGGCCGCGGAGCGCACCGAGCGAGACAGACTTGGGGCTCAGGTCGGTGAGGTGCAGCAAGAGCTTCAGGCTCTCATGAAAAAACATGAGAGTTTGGAGCTGAAGTCGAAGGCGCAAGCATCCGAGCTTGCAACGGCCCTAGAGGCTGCCAAGTCTGCCAAGGCCGAAGCCCAAAAGGCCCTCCAAGAGTTGGAGGAGATGAGGAAGATAACAGCGGGTAAGGCATTCTTTATGCAAAGCAGAAATATAAAAGTGAACTACGTGTTACTTACCTGAATCTGGAGCTCTCCAGGGGCATTCGTAGATCTTCCCCGCAGCGTATCTGATGCCGCCGCATTCTACCAAGCTGAAGAGGGTAGCTCGATGGAGAAGGTGTTCTGGTCTTAGTATTCTGAGGCCGGACACCTTGTGCCCTTGAGCGACCAGCTGAATCAGCTGGTCGAGCTCCACAAGGCGGCCGAGCAGGCCATGAAGGGCTTCATAGTTTGGTTGTGACCCGGAGAGGCCCTTCCTGGGAGCTATTTCGGGCTGGTGCAGCGGCTGGTGGAGGCCTGTACGAGGCTTGAGGTCATCAAGCGCTCCATCTGCATCGAAGGTGCCCGTCGGGCCCTTGCCTGTGCAAAGGTGCACTGGGGTAAGCTGGACGGTGAGAAGCTTGTGAAGGACGGGCCGCCGCCGGGGAAGGAGCATCGCAAGCCCGAGAACTACTACAAGGATGTTCTTGCAGGTGCCCGCCTTGAGGCGGATGAATGTACCAAGGATGTGATATTTGAATGAACTCGCTCGTGTTTATCCTATGCACTGAAAACTTGTTCATATGCGCTAAGCAATGCTTATTGAATTTAAAATATTACTTTTTGTGCGGCCGTTTATCAAAAATTGAGAGATGGCCAGTCGTCGGCTTCTGCCCCCGTGCCACTAGTGCTGGGGTGTTCGGGATAAACCTGAGCACTCTTTTTCCCATAGTTGGGTCCTTCGAGGGAGGCGCTCAGCACAACGAACCAGGCAATCGGACTATAATGCTTGAACACTCTCACTTAGCCATAGAACTCTATAATTTTAAATTTCTGCAAAGCCCCTAGTTCGGAAGACCGAGTTCGGGGTGCTATCCACGCCTTGGCCGGACAAAGCCAGCTCCTCGCTCGAAGCGGCATAAGCCTTTAGGGACTTGAAAAACCTCTCGAACAGCGACCGGTCTCTCGCCACATCATGACAGTCAGTTTTAGCTTTCTCCACTTAGGTGCTTAACCCAGCTGAATCGGGGCACAATTGCAGTGGTTCTCCTAGTGCTACCTTAGCCGATAGAGCGGAACGTAAGGCATCAAAACATAGGAGCCGGGCAAACCCAACTATTGACCCAAATCATGATTCGGAGCCGATGCATATAGTGCTATAAGTTCGGGGTGCCGCACTTGTGAAAGTGTATGGACTTCTCACACCATTATGAGGGGTACTGAAGCCCCTAGCGTGTTTGCCGTACCATGGTGTACGGGTGCAATCATGTCATTTAATAAACATAAATGTGAAAATAAGATAATGCAAAAAATAGACAAGAAGCTAAGCATTGTTTATAAGGCTATTTATCAAAGCCGAACGATACAAATAGTGCGGTAAGCAAAAGATATTGGACTATTCAGTATGTCCTGACCAGGGGCAGGCCGCAGAATTGTATTTAAAACAGGTATACCGCTCGTAACAGAGACCACCTGGGAGTTCCCTAATGCGGCATGGCTTGTCTGCCTCCCTGGATCTTGCATCGTTTGTGCGGCAGTCAAATTGCCGAACAGGTCGTCCGAAGTATGGAGTCCTGAAAGTAAGAAAAAAAATAAAAAAAAAAGAATCTGGCAGCCTTAGTACATTTTAAGCCGTATTTTGGGCGTGCCGTTATTGTGCCCCTTCCCCTGTGCCCATGGTATTTCAAGGGCGTAGTTATGTACGCGAGGTACTGGTTTTGCTATGTCGCGAAAGCTGGGGTTGGGCCGCATTGCTACGCTTGCTCAGAGTGTGCCAGGCGGTCCTGCTGTGGGTTACTCCGGGCGCGCTTGGCAGTGTCAGGCTTTTTAATGGCCGGACTGGAGAATTTCCTAAGAAGGCTACTTTGTACCTCCGCTGCGAGAGCCGCCGTATGCTCCTCCGTACGGAGGGAGCGTTCGGTGTTTCCGTTGACCGTAACTACTCCTCGAGGGCCTGGCATCTTGAGCTTGAGATATGCGTAGTGCGGCACCGCATTGAACTTTGCGAATGCGGTTCGTCCGAGCAGGGCATGACAGCCACTGCGAAACGGGACTATATTGAAGATTAACTCTTCGCTTCGGAAATTGTCCAGGGATCCGAAGACCACGTCAAGTGTTACTGAGCTTGTACAGTTGGTTTCTACACCTAGTATAACGCCTTTAAAGGTCGTTCTTGTGGGCTTAATCCTTGAGGGATCTATGCCCATTTTCCACACTGTATCCTGATAAAGCAGGTTCAGGATACTGCCGCCATCCATGAGGACTCTTGTGAGATGAAATCCGTCGATGATTGGGTCGAGAACCAATGCGGCGAAGCCACCATGATGGATGCTAGTGGGATGGTCCCTTCGATCAAAAGTGATCGGGCAGGAGGACCATGGGTTGAACTTTGGGGCGACTGGCTCCACCGCGTATACGTCCCGTAGCGCACGCTTCCGCTCCCGCTTGGGAATGTGGGTTGCATATATCATGTTCACTGTCCGCACTTGTGGGGGAAAGCCCTTGTGTCCATTGTTGTTCGGCGGATTGGGCTCCTCGTCGTTGCTGTGCAGCCCCTTGTCTCTGTTTTCGGCCCTTAACTTGCCTGCCTGCTTGAACACCCAACAATCCCTGTTAGTGTGATTGGCTGGCCTTTTGGGGGTGCCATGTATCTGGCACAAGCGATCGACTATTCAGTCCAAACTGGATGGGCCCTGAGTATTCTTTTTGAATGCCTTTTTCCGCTGACCGGATTTATAGCCTTTGAATCCGGCATTGACTGCCGTGTCTTCATTGCTGTCGCTGCTAACGCGGCGTTTTTGCTTATTCCGACGTTTCCTGCCACTTTTGTCCTTGGTATCCGAATTACCAGGGTTCTTTGATAAGTTGTTACTGCGAGCTAGCCAGCTATCTTCTCCTGCGCAAAAGCGGGTCATGAGTGTCGTGAGGGCTGCCATGGATTTCGGCTTTTCCTGTCCCAGGTGCCGGGAAAGCTACTCGTCGCGGATGTTATGCTAGAAGGCTGCTAGGGCCTCTGCGTCCGGACAGTCGACTATCTAGTTTATCTTTGTTAGGAACCGTGTCCAGAATTGTCTGGCCGATTCCTCTGGCTGCTGAATTATGTGGCTTAAGTCGTTGGCCTCCGGTGGTCGCACATAAGTGCCCTAGAAGTTGTCGAGGAATGCGGCTTCCAGGTCCTCCCAAGAACCGATTGACTCTGCTGGCAAGCTGTTAAGCCAATGCCGGGCCGGTCCTTTAAGTTTGAGCAGGAGGTATTTGATGGCGTGTAGATCATCGCCGCGTGCCATGTGGATGTGAAGGAGATAAACCTTGATCCATATCGCCGGATCTGTTGTGCCATCGTATGATTTGATGTTTACGGGTTTGAAACCCTCTGGGATTTTATGATCCATTACTTCATTCGTGAAGCATAGCGGGTGTGAGGCGCCTCTGTACTAGGCTATATCACGACGCAGCTCAGAAGAGCTATGTCTGTTGTGTTCGGCCTGGCCGGATTTGTTGTATCCGGAGTGAAGATCATTGTCACATGCCGTAGGGCGCCTGCGTGATCCGTAGATCGATCTTGTTTGTCTTGCCTTATCCTCCAGTATGTCTCATAGGTCGGGCGCATTTTCCCGTGCCTTAGTTGAGCGGCGTCGGGCATGGCTTGGGTGGAGGGCCGAGAGGCCTCTATGTCGCGGCCGCGAGGTGGCCGGTCTGCCATGTCATGCGCTGGTGATGTAGGTGCTTCCTCCTCTGATCGGGGTAGCGGCCTGCGCTTCGGGTAACTCTTGGAGGGACGTTCGAGTTCATACTCTTCGGCCGCAAGGGCTTCAGTCCATCTGTCAGCTAGCAAATCTTGGGCAGCTCTAAGTTGTTGCTGCTTTTTCTTGAGGCTGCTTGCCGTGGCTACAAGCCTGCGTTTAAAATGCTCTTGTTCGGCGGTGTCTGATGGTATGACGAATTTGTCGTCATCGAGGCTTGCCTCGTCTTGGGAGGGAGGCGTATAATTATCGTCCTCGACCTCTCGGTCTGCCGCTCTCACATGAGGGCTGGCTTCTCCATCTTCCTGTGCCGAATCTTGCTGAGGTGGGTGTTCTTCGAAGCTATCTGGGGTAGTATTATCTCCTGTGCCGGAATCACCGTTTTTTCTTTGGCGGGATTTAGAGCGGCGTCGCTGACGCTGGCGCTTTGGCTGTTTCTTGGGGGCGTCATCCCCCACTGTTCCATCAGCGTCTCCATATTTTGGAGTATCCACCATATATATGTCATATGACGAGGTGGCCTTCCAGCGCCCTACAGGTGCTGGTTCCTGTTCGTCTCCTACATCGTCGTCCATGCCGTCGATGTCTTCGGAGCCGAACTCAAGCATGTTGGTTAGATCGTCGACAGTGGCTACAAAGTGGGTGGTGGGTGGGCTTTGAATTTCCTCATCGTCCGTATCCCACCCTCGCTGACCGTAGTCCGTCTAGGGCTCTCCTGATAAAGAGAGAGACTTAAGAAAATTCAGGATGTCGCCAAAAGGCGAATGCTGAAAGATGTCTGCGGCGGTGAACTCCATTATCAGCGCCCAATCGGATTCGATTGGCAGGGGCGCAGGGGGTTCGGAGTCCGGGGAGGAGTCCGGATCCTCGGAGTCACGGGTCGTGCAGAGTGCGGGGCTAGCGTTCGGCTCGATCGCTTTTGGGATCGCAGCCCCCGAGGTGACGTCCAACCGCTCATCCTTGATTGGTGCAATAGGCTCTGAGTTAGGGGTCGGAACCGATGCGTGTGCGGCCTCCAGGACACTGTCTGGGGGCAGAGCTAGATCATGCCCCTCGAGATAGTGCAGTGCGCTTGGCCGTGGCTCGAGCCCGTCGAAGATCAAGTCTCCGCGGATGTCAACCGTGTAGTTTAAGCTTCCAAACCTGACTTGATGGCCAGGGGCGTAGCTTTAGATCTGCTCCAGGGCTGAGCGAATTGGCCCGCAGAGCGAAGCCGCCGAAGACGAAGATCTGTCAGGGGAGAGAAGTCTCACCCTGACCACATTGTTGTTGATGATCAAAGGAGCCATCGGGCCTAAAGGCGATGACACAGAGGAACTCTCATTGAAAGCACCAATGTCGGTGTCAAAACCAGCGGATCTCGGGTAGGGGGTCCTGAACTGTGCGTCTACGCTGGATGGTAATAGGAGGCAGGGAACACGATGTTTTACCCAGGTTCGAGCCCTCTTGATGGAGGTAAAACCCTACATCTTGCTTGATTAATATTGATGATATGGGTAGTACAAGAGTAGATCTATCACGAGATCAAGGAGGCTAAACCCAAGAAGCTAGCCTATGGTATGATTGTTGTATACAGAGCTGATTGCCTACGGACTACAACCCTCCGGTTTATATAGACACCCGATAGGGTTAGGGTTACATAGAGTCGGTTACAATGGTAGGAGATCTTGAATATCCGCATCGCCAAGCTTGCCTTCCACGCCAAGGAAAGTCCCATCCGGACACGGGACGAAGTCTTCAATCTTGTATCTTCATAGTCCAAGAGTCCGACTGAAGGTATAGTCCGGCTAACCGGACACCCCCTAATCCAGGACTCCCTCAATCCCCGTGGCCTGCTGTGCGGGCTCCACCGCGACTTGAGGTCGCCGGCGACTAATCGCCGGCAGTGCTGACATGGCCAGTCATTAGCCACTAATGATGCTCTAACTAACCCCTAGAGCCACTGCCATGTGGGCCCCTGTACCTGTTTAGGTTATTTTTATTTTCTGTTTAGTTTAGTTCATAAGCAGTGGGACCCACCCGTCAGCATTGACTCTACTAACGTGGTCGTTGACCAGGCCCACCAGTCAGCGACACTAACCAGCCATGTGTCACTGACGTGTGGACCCCACACGTCAGGTTTGACCCTGGGCGACCCAGTTGACTTGCTGACATCACAATGACGTCATGCTGACGCAGTTAATTATTTTCTGGATTTATTCTTATTCAGGAAAATTCAGAAAATAATGCTAACTTCAAAAATTCATAGAAATTAATCCGTAACTCCAAATCAAACAAATTATATATGAAAAATGATCACAAAAATTCAATCTATCCATTTGTACCATTTTCATGCATGTTAGAACAACTTATAGCTACTATTTAGTACAAATGAAATGAATGGCATTTAAATAACCATATGTGGAGTTTGAATTTGAACCTTGGGTTCAAACCAACTACACTTAATTGCGTTGCTAGTTGCATTAGCACAACACACTCATTTTTACCATGTCATGATCATGCATCATATTGTGCATTGCATTGATTGTGTTTCTTTCTCTGTTGCCGGTGTTGTTCCCCCTCGGTAGACGTTGTTTCGACATTGTGATCGTTGACACTGATGAAGACTCAATGCTATCTCTAGAAGTGCCAGGCAAGCAAAACCCCCTTGTTCATTCCGATATAATCCCACTCTGTCACTCCTGCTCTCTTTTACTGCATTAGGACAACAACGATTCAACTGTTTCATGTTGCGGTAACTGAACCCCTTTTCCTCTGCATGACCTGTCATTGCTAGAGTAAATAGATGAAACCCACTGGCATGAGTAGGAGTTGTTTGAGCCCTGATGTGCCTACTCATTCATGCTTGTTTGGCATGCATGCTACTGCTTAGAGTTGGGTCGGGTCTGATTCATCGGGAATGAATTGGAATGGTGATGAACATGTCCTACTGTGTGTGAGCTAAGTGTGTGAACACGATTTGGTAAAGGTAGCGGTGAGAGGCCATGTAGGAGTACATGGTGTGTTGTCTCATTGAAACCGTCCTTAGGAACTGTGTTCTGTGTTTGTGATCCATGAACAACTACTACCACACGTTGGGCCCTGAAATATGACCCCGCTTGACTTATTAACCGCCCATGTTCTTTGTCCAGGAGTTGCAACTAGTTTCTGGTGTTTGTAGGATATGTGTTGGTGGCCGTGCGTAGCGCTGACCCTAGGGGTGGGCTATGATGCGGTAGATACATCGTGCCATGGTGTACCCGGCGCCCGTTTGGTGTCTCGGGAACCCTGCACACATCATTTGGGGCTGTGAGTGAAACTCCGGCCGGATCTCCTCGCGGATGGAACCCGAATAGGCGATAAACCTGGACTAGAGACTTGTGTGCTTAGTTAGGTCGTGGTCTACACCCACATCGGCTTTCGCTTGAAGTCTGCCGAGTACATGTCGTGTGCAGATGCTAAGTGGTGGAAACATGTGTGAAGAAGTACACCCCTGCAGGGTTATAAAAGATCTATTCGAATAGCCGTGTCCGTGGTCAAGGACTTCTGGGTTTCCTATAACAGTTCATAGACAAGTGAAAGTGGATACTCTAAAACTCGCAAGATAAGCGTGAGTGCTATGGATGGCCTTCTCGTAGGGAGACGGGAGCGGATCCATAGTGGTGTATTGATAGGATGAATATGTGGACTCGTGTGCGCCACCTCAAAAGAGTTACTTGCAGTCGTAGTTTAAGATAGCCACCGAGTCAAAGCTGGCTTGCTGAAGTTAAACTCCACCACCCCGCTTGTTGATACTGATGCATATGTAGTTAGTTCTGATGTAAGTCTTGCTGGGTACATTTGTACTCACGTTTTCTTAATTTATGTTTTGCAGAGAGACGTCAGTCTCACTAGTAGTTCCATGTGGACTTCGACATTTAGCTTAATACCTCAGCTACGATCGTGTGCCCTCGGCAGGATCTGGTAGATACTCAGGCTTCTCATCCTTCTTCATTTGTAGATGTCTGTACTCAGACAAGTTAAGCTTCCGCATGTGCTTGTTGTTTGTATGCTCTGTATGTTGGGTCATGAGACCCATGTTTGTAATACTTGGCCCCTCAGAGCTTAATGAATAAATACTCTGAGTCGTAGAGTCTTGTTGTGATGCCATGTTGTATTTGCACATATCGAGCATATTGTGTGTATGATTGAAATGCTTGGTATGTGTGGGATCTGACAACCTAGTTGTTTATCATTGGTAGCCTCTCTTATGGGGAAATGTACTCTAGTGCTTCCACTGAGCCTTGGTAGTCTGGTATAGCCCGGTTTACCAGAGTCCTGCTAGCCCAGTACTACTGCTCCGGAACACTTAGACTGGCCGGCATGTGATTCACTTCGTTCCTGTGTATGTCCCTTCGCGGAAATGTCACGCGGTGACATCTGGAGTTCTGCCTAGCCTGCTACAGCCCGATTCATCGGAGTCCTGTTAGCCTAGTGCTACAGCCCGGATTGGCACGCTGCTGACCGACAAGCTCGATGTTGATTCATGTATGCCTGTCCCCGTAAGTTAGTGCCACTTTGGATTTGCGACTAGTCATGTCGGCCCGAGTTCTTTGTCATATGGATTCTAGCGACGCTATCATATAGGTGAGCCAAAAGGCGCAAACGGTCCCGGGCTAGGTAAGGTGGCACCCGTGGGAATACCGTGCATGAGGCCGCAAAGTGATATGATGTGTTACATGCTAGATCGGTGTGACTTAGGATCGGGGTCCTGACAGTTTATGTTGGCAGGTACTGGTATTTGAAATGCGATAGTTGCCAATATTTTGCCGGAATGTTGATTCATTTCCATTTCGGCGAGAATTTGGCACTATGCATTCTTTTGGTCTTATTTTTAGGAAAAGTCATGCCAAATTTTTTTTGGTTCTAAAATAACGTTTTGCTCTCCCCCGCAGGCGACCCATGGTCTGCACGATGACCGAAGGCATTGTGAATAGGTTTTTGAGCTCCGCGAAGGCCGATATGCTTCAAAAGAACGAGACAGAGATAAGATGTCCGTGTCGAAGATGCAAGATGAAGAGCCTTATGGACCCGGATTCCAGACAGGTGCGGGACCACCTGCCCGTGCGTGGTTTCATGGATGGCTATCGGTGGCAAGGTGATGAAGATGATTACGAAGTCATCCATGGGGGCCGGGCAAGAAATAAGGAAGGGCAGCAAGACAATAGCGGCGAGGGCGGGCGAGAAGATGAAGAATCTCCAGGATATGATCACGAAGTAGATGCAGGACACAGTCATCATGTAGAAGATGCCGGACATGATGATGAGGAAGATCAAGATGAAGGGCATGATCATGAAGATAAAGATGCCGGAGCAGACGACGATGGACCATCGATGGGCTGGGTGCAGGACCGTCATATTCAAGAGCTGCTTCTCAAGCAAACGGGTAACGCAAGAGCTGCCGCCTGAGAGAAAGCCAAGCTGGATCAACTAGAGATAGACGCAGTTACTCCATTGTATGAAGGATGCATGCCCGAGGATACCCGCCTGAAAGTAACACTCATGGCTCTGGAGATGAAGGTAAAACACAAAATGACCGACGCATGCTTCGACGAGAACATGTCATTCTGGCACGAACGTCTTCCCAAGTGGAACAAGTGCCCGACCAGTTTCGAGGAGGCGAAGAAAATCGTGTGTCCTCTGGATTTACCACACGTGAAATACCATGTGTGCATGAACAATTGCATCATTTATCGGGACGAGCATGCGGAGTCTACCATATGTCCGGTGTGCGGCGTCACTCGATTCAAGAAGAGGAAGAAAGCTCCTCGAAAAGTGGTGTGGTACTTTCCGATCACTCCTCGTCTGCAGCGGTATTTCATGGACCCTAAGCTAGCAAAGCTCCTGCGTTGGCACGCGGATAGGGAGGAGAAGAAGCGAGAAGATGACGGAAATGATCCAGAATTAAATAAAAAAGACAAGATGTTGAGTCACCTTAAGGATGCAAGCTACTGGCAAGCGAGCACCGATGGAACACCCAGAATTTGGGGACGATCCAACGAACATCGTGCTGGGCGCGAGGACCGATGGAGTCAATCCGTTTGGCAGCCAGAGAAGCACACATAGCACCTAGCCTATGTTTGTGTGGATGTACAACCTTCCCCCCTGGATGTGCATGAAGAGGAAGTACACTCACATGAGTATGCTAATTGAAGGGTCGAAACAACCAGGGAATGACATCAATCTGTATCTGGGGCTGCTGAAAGAGGAGCTAGACATGCTGTGGAAAATGCCAGCCAATACCTGGGACGCTACAGCGAAAGAATATTTCCCTATGAGAGCCGCACTGCTCATGACGGTGCACGACTATCTCGGTTACGGATATGTCGCGGGGCAGGTAGTCCATGGATTTTGTGCATGTGTTAGGTGCGTGGGTGACACAACATATCACCAGCTAGATAGAGATCCCGGGTCTTTGAAAACTGTGTTCATGGGACATCAAAGGTGGCTTCACAAAGATGGGCCATGGAGAAAACGCAAGGGTGGTGAAATCGAACCGCGAAGACGCCCACGTACGAGGAGCGGTGAGGATATAGATGAGCTATTGAAAAATTGGAAAGAGCGCCCACCGCCAAGAAAGAAGCGAAAGGCGCCAGAGCCGCTGCTGAAGGTATGGAAAATGACGTCTGTTTTCTAGGACTTGCCGTACTGGAAGATCCTCCGTGTGCCTCATAGCCTTGATGTCATGCATATCACGAAGAACGTGTGCGAGAGTCTGGTTGGTACCCTACTCAACATGCCAGAGAGGACCAAAGATGGGCAAAAAGCAAGGGCAGACTTGCAATCGATGGGCATCAGGGAGGAGCTTCACTCAAAACGCCCTAATGATGATGATGATGATGATGATGATGAGGCGAAGGACACAGAAAGTCGTCGCAAAGGCAAAAAGGCCAACAAGATCGAATATGGCTGCCCTCCAGCGTGCTTCACTCTAAGTCAGAAGGAGATCAAGCAGTTTTTCACCTGCCTCGTAGGAGTAAAACTTCCTTACGGTTACGCGGGGAAGATAAGCAGATACCTAGACTCAGCGAAGCGGAAGTTCACCGGGATGAAGTCTCACGACTGTCACGTGCTGATGACGCAGATACTTCTAGTTGCAATCCATGGGATCATGGACGCACACGTCCGTGAAACGCTATTTGGCCTATGCAACTTTTTCAACGTCATCTCTTGGAAGTCGGTTGGCGTGAGGCAACTCCGGAGGCTACAGGAAGAGATCATGGTGATACTATGCGAGCTTGAGATGTACTTCCCGCCCGCATTCTTCGATGTTATGGTGCATCTGCTGGTCCATATCGTGGAGGATATCGTCCAACTCGGGCCGATGTTCCTACACAGCATGATGCCGTTCAAAAGGATGAATGGTGTCATCGAAGGATACATTCGCAACAGGGCATGTCCAGATGGAAGCATAGCCAAGGGCTTTCTGACCGAAGAGTCCATCTCCTTCTGCACGAGTTATCTAGGCATTGAGAACCCTGTTGGTCTGCCCATCAACACGCACCTCAGCAGGCTCGCTGGATGGGGTCACCGCGAGGGTCGCGGCGAAATGCATGTCGACTTCAAGGGTCGACTCTCCGACTTTGAAAGAGCAAACCTAGTCGCGCTACAACACATAGACGTGGTCGATCCTTGGGTGGTAGAGCACAAAACCTTTATTGACAAGATGTACAATCATCAAGGACAACTGAGGACAGAAGGAAATATAATCAATTAGCTTCTGTCATACCCTTTACATGAGGATTCTTCCGCGGGAGAAAAACTCATATTCGCCTTGTCATAGGGCGCCGAGCACAACCTGATGACCTATGAGGCATACGATATCAACGGCCACACATTCTACACCGAGGAGAAGGACATGAAGAGTGACGATTATCGGGGTAACGATGGAATCCTACACCGGTAACGACAAGGACAGATACTACGGAAGGATCGAGGAGATCTAGGAGCTGAGCTACGCTGGAGAGAAGGTCCCGATGTTCCGTGTCAGATGGTCCAAGAGCATCCTAAAAGAAGACCGGTATTTCACCACCATGGTTATACCCGAAGCCAAATCCAAGACCGCGGGTGCAAACGTCACCGCGAAAAATGAGCCATGGGTACTGGCTTCCCAAGTGGACAAATGCTTCTTCATTACCGACCCATCAAAGCCCAGTCGTGTTGTCGTGAGGAGAGGCAAAAGGAACATCATCGGAATGGATGGAGTCGCCAATGAGCAAGACTTCGACAAGTATGACGACCCGAAGATGGAAGATGATGACGACGATGAAGTACCATGCACCACAAGAAGAAACAGGACCACCCTACCTAAAGGACGTCCATTCAAGAAAAGATCAATTCAAGGGGTTCCAGGGCTAAATTATTCAACCGCGAGAAAGAAGGGCAAGAAGATTGTGAAAAGATAGCTAAGATCGAATCACGACGTGTCGGCCGCGTGTGTGTATTAGTGGCAAGCTCAATTATTACATGCAACTAAATTATTACATGTATCACTTGATTTCAACCATGTCATCTAATTCTAAATCTTTGCACAATGGTTTTATCACTCCATTTGCATTTTCCTTTTCTTTTATCTCAAATCTAAAATTATTACATGCAACTAAAAATCCAAAAAAGAAGAAGTTAGTAATGGCGCACCAGGAGAAGGTGTGCCATTGCTATCACGGTGTTTATGGTGCACCCCTAAAAGGTGCACCATTGATATAGCAATTTTTATGGCGCACCCCTAAAAGGTGCGTCATTGCTAACCCTCCCCCACACTAAAATATCCCCAATCCCTAAATTCTGCGATCCCAAATCCCCAATCCCCAATCTCACACCTCTCTCAGCCCTCGACCTGCGTCCCCGACCTGCGCCGCCACCTCGACCCACTGCGCCGCCGCCCCTACCTGCGTCGCCGCCCAGACCCACTGCGCCGCCCCGACCCACTGCATTGCCGCCCAGACCCACTGCGCCGCCGCCCCTACCCATTGTGCTGCCGCCCGTCCGCTGGCCCTCCCTCTAGCCCACTACGCACCACCCTTCCAGGAGCTGCAGCTCCGTCCAGTGCGCGAGGAGCAGCAACACCATCGACACCCAGCGACAAGGAGAAGCAGCAGCGCGTCCACCTCACCGAGGAGCAGCAGCGCGTCCACCTCGCCGAGGAGTAGCAGCGCGTCCACCTCGCCGAGGAGCAGTAGCGCGTCCACCTCGCCAAGGAGCAGCAGCTTGTCAAGGATCCACCTCCACGGTCGACCTCCATTCCTGCTACTTTCCTCTGCCCCGCCTATTGAATTCAAGAGGTGATTTACCTTCCTTCTGCAATTACTAATTCCAAAGTTGCTCCATGATCTAATCCTTCTTCATGGTTGAAACAAGATTTTGTGTACTAATTTCGTGTTCATGACATGCTGAAGAAAAATTGTTATACTTTTGTTCAAGGTTCATGTTCACATCCGGACCATTCTTGAGACAATGGTAGAAAGGATTATTTATGATTCTAGAACGGTTCATGTTGTAGCCTATAGGCCGAGATGCACATTTTCTCCTAAAATGTTGTGCAGGGACAAATACTTACCCCTTTCTCCTGAAATGTTGATTAATTTTCGTTTTGGTTGAGAATGGGGCACTCCTAGGTCAAGAAAATTAGCAAAGGTCATGTCCAATTTTCTTAACCTAGAAGGTGCCCGATTCTCAACCGAAACAAAAATTAATCAACATTCATAGACAATGTTATTTCTACAAAGCAAATATTTCTAAGTGGATTTTGTAGTTTTCCATTAAGTTGAAATGCAAACTATTTTTTCTTCCTGCAGCAAGAGCAATAGTGCACTTAGTAGGATAGAAAATATATAACCTGCAATAGTGCACTTAGTAGGATAGCAATAGTGCACTTGGAACAATCTTTTGGGTAAAGGGGTGTTTATAACCTGTAATGTGAAAATATATAGGATAGAAGAATAGATACTACCCTGATCTCATCCAATAACTCTAGTAGCCTTTTTTCCGATTTAGAGCGAACATGGCCGACAACAATGAGGCCTGTGGTTCGGGCAAGCAATTCTGGGAGCTGTCCCAGGAGATGGAGGAAGAACCTCACCGCTATGAGGACGCCGCGGAAGACACTGATCCCGACTACACAACCCCTAGTGGCGTCGGGGATGACACCACTGATGGTGCCGCCGGGATGCCACCACTGATGATGGCAGCGAACGCATAGATGGCAGCCAATCGAAGAGGCAACAGAAGGACCGACGCCAGAACATGCTCGGCACCGTCAAGGAGGAATTTACTGAAGTGTCCTCCAGTGGGCATCCAACGGCGCCCAAAGAATTAGTCAGTGGGTACGCAAGACAACTCGGGTGCATTCTCCGAAGCACTATCTCGATCAACACCGAGAACATAAGGCATCGTGACCGAGGCAATTTGCGCAACCTCCTCTTCATGAAGCTGCACGAATGATACAAGTTCCCCGGTGACTTTGCAAACACACGCCTCTTAGGGAATAAAGTGAACAGTGCCGCCCTCACGAAGATGAGCACTGCCCTGGCTACTTGGAGAGTCGCGGTGAAGAGAAGGATTCTAAGTGGTGATAGTTATGAGAAGATCAAGGAGACAGATCCTTCAATCATCAAAGGTGACTACCTGGAGTTCAAGATCAAGTGGGAGAGCAACGCATCCGCGGAATCAAGTCAGTGGGGGAAAGATATGCGGGACTTGAACTTAGGGGTCCACAAACTCGTTCCCAGCTGTTATAGAGTGGCGGAACCTAAATGGGACAAGGAGGACGCGGAGCATGCCGAGCAAGTCCTACTGCCCCTCTTCAATAAATACCATGAAAAGCAAACCAGGAACTATGTCAGGGCACAGTACAAGGTGGACCCGGTAACTAAGGAGCTTACCGCGGATCCAAAGGTGAAGGCGCCTGAGCTTGTTCTGGTAAGGAATACACCCCCGCGTAATTAGCTCCATATGGTTGCATTCTAATTAATGAAGCCAAATTTCTAAATGGTTCACATTCCTTTCGCAGGAAACTGAAAGTAGTAGCGTGGGGTTGTGTCAGAGCTCCCCGTCTGCCCCTTGGGACACCAGTTTAAATAGGGCGTTGAACGTAATGAAACATAAGGATAAGTTCAGTAAGCCGTCGTCAGCTGGTCGTGTGGCCGGCAAAGGCTTGTGCATGAAATGGTCGGAATACTATAAGGCTCGGCGAAAGGAGAGAAAGACCTGCTCAGAAAGCTAGGAGCGCGAGGTTAAAGAACTCAAGGCACAAGTGGCATGGATTTTGGAGATAGTCCAAGAGCAAGTGCGAGACCAAGTGGGAGCGATGATCACCGCCATTATGCCTTGCTTGCTTGAGGGGCTGCGAGGGTGGATTGCTGGCGGCCAACAGGGGCCGCCCCCGATTCCCTGCTTCATGGGCAGCAACTCGCACAATGCGCCGACATTGGTGTCTCTGGTGTCGGCGCCAACATTGGAGCTTAATGCACCCGGGTGTGGGAAGAATACGCCGGCCGGCACATCGGCAACAAGCGGCCCCTCCGTCACTTGCACCCCCACCGTTGGTGGTGCCTCAACCTTAGCCGAGCTCGACGCCATCACGGTAACTAAGCCTCGGCCGATTACTTCATCTCCTTGCCTTTGACTGGGCATCCCTGGCGCCCTACATGTTTTAGCAGGGTGTCGCCAATGTTCCATGCACTCTCATGTACTTCGTGGATGGCCAGTTGATCGATGTCGCCAAGGCCAAAATCGTTGAACCGGGCAACCGTGTGTTCCACGGTAATCCGATGACCCCCACCGTGTATAGGGTTCAACTGGTTCAGGTGCTGCGGGGCTACGACGACTTGTTACCTCCGTATCGACCCCCTGGGGCCGACGAAGATGATGTGATGCCCCTCAGTGCCTGCTTAAGCTGGTCCATGCTTTGGCAGAAGAGCCAGATTCATTTGGGGGCGGGGGACACCACCCCATAGACAACACCGCCAGTCGTGCCGGCGCCAAGCCATGGCAAGACCGCCGCAACGCTACCGCCATCAGCTGATCCGGACATGCATATGGCACAGGATCCGGACGACGATGATGGTACATTTTCCAACGTCCATAAGTACATGAACGAACATGGGTACGGTGACGAATTCTTGGGGCCTCCTTCTGAAGAACCCAACCCTGCAAAAGACGATTGCGATCTAGCAGGTACCACGGAGAAACCCAATTGCAACATGTGTCGTCTGGCGTTCAGTTCTCAGGAGATGCCTCCAGCTGCCGCCTTCACCGAGACTCAAAGAGCCGAGGTGCAAAATATTATCAGCCCCAACACACTCAAGAACGTTGTTGGTGTCAAAACCGGTGGATCTCGGGTAGGGCGTCCCGAACAGTGCATCTAGGCGGATGGTAACAGGAGGCAGGGGACACGATGTTTTTCCTAGGTTCGGGTCCTCTTAATGGAGATAAAACCGTACGTCCTGCTTGATTAATATTGATGATATGGGTAGTACAAGAGTAGATCTACCACGAGATCAGAGAGGCTAAACCCTAGAAGCTAGCCTATGGAATGATTGTTGTTCGTCCTACGGACTAAAACCCTCCGGTTTATATAGACACCGGAGAGGGTTAGGGTTACACAGAGTCGGTTACAATGGTAGGAGATCTACATATCCGTATTGCCAAGCTTGCCTTCCACGCCAAGAAAAGTCCCTTCCGGACACGGGACGAAGTCTTCAATCTTGTATCTTCATAGTCCAGGAGTCCGACCGAAGGTATAGTCCGGCTATCCGGACACCCCCTAATCCAGGACTCCCTCAGTAGCCCCCGAACCAGGCTTCAATGACGACGAGTCCGGCATGCAAATTGTCTTCGGCATTGCAAGGCGGGTTCTCCTCCAAATTCCGTGTACCTGTTGAATAGTGTCCGGTTTCTTGTAAATGTAGCGCTCCTTGGCTTCTACGCCCAATAATGGCCGTCTTCCACGTGTCAAATGAATCCGAAAAGTCAGGGTGTTTTTATATTTACACCCCTATCCGCGTGAATGAGCCGCCTATTTAAGGGGACGAGGATTTAGATCCAAACCACACCTTCTCCCCTCCGCGAGTATTCATCAGAGTGTATCCGACAGAGGTCCATTCTATCATGGCCGACCGCCGCAGCTCCTCCTCTCGCCCTTCCAGCCCACAGCCTGGAGATTGGGAGAGATGCTCCATCCCGCACAGCAAACTAGTGACGCTCCAGACCAAGGGATTTCTCCCCCCGGCCTATATGGTCCCGGTTCGAGCCGGACTTGGCACCTATAATGGCGGAGAGCAAGCGGAGAGCGCCCCCAATCCCTCCAAAGGAGAGCAGGTATGCCTTGTCCCTTACTTAATAAGAGGGCTCAGATTTCCAATTCATCCATTTCTCCGGGGGCTCCTGGAGTTCTATGGCCTCCAGCTTCACAACCTCATGCCTGCCTCCATATTGCATATCGCGGGCTTCGTAGCCCTTTGTGAGCTGTTTTTGGGCTGCGAGGCTCATTTCGCGCTGTCGAAAAGGCTATTCTGCCTTGTGCCCCGTTCTCAGAAGGGGTCAATGTATCAAGTGGGCGGAGCCGAAGTGTGGCGCGTCGCTGGGACCGGATATCTATCTGGAACCCCAAAGAAGGCATCCGAGGATTGGCCTTCGGAATGGTTTTATATAGAGGACGTCCCGCTGCCGAATCCTGTCCGGATCAGCCACCCTAAGTTCGGCAGTCCTCCCCTAAAGAAGCACCTAAGCTGGCATCCACGGAGCCCTCAGAGGGAAAGCGACAAGGACGTTCTTTACCTGATGGGCCGGATAAGATTGTTAGCTCATTCCGGGCTGACCATGATCGGGGTCATGGCCGCATGCATCATGCGAGGGGTGCAACCGCTCCAGTATAGAGGCCACCCCATGTGGGACTTCAACGGGGAGGACGACGTGACCCGCCACGGCCGTAAGGGGCCGGATTCGGCTGCCGCTCTAATAAAGATCTTGTCCACTTTGTACAAGGGAGAAGAGGAGGAATTTCTCCGCGTCAACCCACAGGGTGGATTTTCTTTGTAAAATCCCCCAAGTTGGGTAAGTGGACACTTTTACTTGCCCATCCATTTTATATTCCCATCGTTAAATATTCAGTCTAATGACTTCAACGCAGGAACTGCGCCAGGCTGTTAAAGAAATAAACAGCCCTCCTCCACAAACCAAGGATCCGGGACGGTCCCTCAACCCGGCCTCTCAAGAGGATCCGGACTTATCTGGGCAGCTGATTGATGGGGTGTTTCATCAATTGAGCAAGGACAACACCTTGGTGACCATTACGGCCGATTACCCAGGGCTACTCCCAGCCTCACAGGTAACTGAGACCGAAGTCCCAGTACTTAGAAAAGGGATCTATCCTCGCGTGTTTTCGATTGCCGTATGACAACCGTGTTTTGCAGGGGAGGTCCTTGAGATGGGAGGCCGAGCCTGCGGCGACTAGCCAATGAGGGGTGGCAAGGCCCCGCGGGCTGAAAAGAAGTGCGGTCCGGACTGAGACGCTGGCGCAAAGGTATAGCGTGCCATCTTATTCCTAGGTGTTATTCCTTCAAGGCATATTAACGCTCGTGCTCTCTTCAGGACGAAGAGACCTCGCCGGACTATATATGGAGAGGTTGCCAATCGCGCCTCCACCAGCCAGGCTCCAAAGCCTGGTCCAGAAGCAGAGGCGAACCCAAGGCGCGCACCGGACGCTCCTCCGACAGAGGATGCGGACAGGCTGTCTACCACCAATTTCGAGGTGGAGAGTGCCATGAACCACAGGCGTCGCCGGATAGTTCTTCGCGACGCGTGTTTCTCCCGAGAGGCATTGGATGCCTTCAATTCGGGAGATGCGTACCTCCGTGCCGCTCAAAATGGTCTAGCCAGAGCCACACAACAGTATGTAAAAGTCATACGGGTAAGAAAATTTTGGTAATTATATATATATAAGTAGCCCCCGAGACTTGAAACAGTTAGAATAACTGATTTAAGGATCATTTGTTATGCAGGTTCTTACAGAAAATAATACCCTACTATCCCAGGAGCTGGAAGATTGTAAAGCCCAACTTGAGGCCGCACTAGCCGCGGCAGGGGAGCCCAAGGAGACCCCCTCTAGTAATATACGCTTCGAAAGATAAGTATTTTGCGAAGTGCGGCGTGGGTGCAAATCTGACAAATGAAATTGCAGATGGCGCCGAATTAAATCCGGAAAAGCAGCAACTCCTACGCCAGCTGAAGGCTGGTGAGAGTGTGCTGACAAAGGTGAGGCGGGAGAAGAACGATCTCCAAGATGCCAACACCAAGCTGGGCGTTGAACTGAAGGACGTTCGTGCCCAGCTATTGGACTCCGTTAAGGAGAATCAGCGGCTTCAACGCGGCATATTTAGTAAGTGCTTAAACGAACTTTGAAAAAAGAGTTCGGCAAGGAAGTCGACTAACAGAGTAATGTCTGTAGGTATGCTAACAGGTCGTCCTGCAGAGGAAATGCCCGATTCTACGGGTGACCTTCTTCCCGAGCTCTCACAATTGCACGAGCGAGTTCGACAGGTGATGCAAGGCATCGCCCAGGCCTTGTGGCCATCCGTCTCCATGCCCGAAGGCCTTGGAGAGCTTGTAGAGAAGCTGAAGGGAGCGCGGCGGCGCTTCCGATTGTGGAAGATGTCGGCCTGCCGTCAAGGCGCCAGGGAGGCCTGGGCCATGGTGAAGACGCGGTACACGAAGGCTGACCTAAACCACATGGTCGAGGTTGGACCCGTGGGGGGCGATGGGAACGAGATCCCTGTGAGCTTAGTATATGGCCAAGTAGAATTGGCCGCAAAGTATTCCCAACAGGACTGTAAGCTAGACAACCTGTTAGATGGTATTGAAGAGGAATACAATCAGTCAGATTGACTGTGTAATTTTAATTGACATGTATAATGCCTTCTAGCCGGATTGTAGATCGTTTTTCATGGCCGACCTTTTAACTTCAACCTCGGGACCTGACGGTCTGGAGTGTGTCCGAATACCCTCGCGGTTATATAAGAACCGGGGTATACATGGAGACCAGGCGTAGGGGTCATTAGTGCTTGAACAGACAAGTGCCCAACTAGTTATGTTATATTACATGGTTAGTAAGAAACATCTTCCAGGGAGAATAGTTCCATTAGGGGTTCCTTTCCCTGGGAGGCATGCCCTAAAGTGCATGTCCATTCTGCGAAAAGAGACCCAGGAAAAACATCTAGGGGCGTATAGATAAATAAGTGAAAAAAAGATCATCTTTAGTTCACCTACCGAATATTCCCTTAAGAACGCTAGCTTTAGGCTTCACCCAGTCTGAGGTACACATCCGGCTGACCCGGCAGTAACAATCGCAGAGGTGCTCCCTTTACCACCTAGCCGAACAATCGGGAATGTAGGGGTAAGCACAGGAGCCAGGCAACCCAGCTTGGCCAAAACTTAAGTCATATCGATGCATATAATGGTGAATAAAAGTTACATGCGAAAGTGTGACACATGTGTTGGGCATGAAGCCCGTATAAATAAGCTTCTGTTTAAAGAAGCCCCCAGGTTTGATGGGCGCGGATAGCGCATCACTTTATGAGCCTTTAAAGGCTATAAGAGAGAAAGAGAGAGAGAAGAAGGAGAGAAATGTAAGACAGAAAGTATATAAAAATGGACAGAGGAAAGAGACGAACACAGAGTCCGGCGCTAGGCATAGAATCTTCGGAGACGGGCTGCGTTCCATGGGTTCAGCTCGAGTCGGTTATCCGATGCATCTCGTAGGCGGTATGCTCCACCAGTCAGGAGTTGGTCAATTATGAAGGGACCTTCCCACTTGGGCTTGAGTTTGTCCTTTTTCTTGTCCGACACGCGTAGAACTAATTCGCCAACGTTGTAATTTTTGGCCTGTACTTCTCTGCTTTGGTATCTTCGAGCCTGCTGTTGATAGAATGCAGAACGGGCTTTTGCCACGTCACGCTCTTCTTCCAAGGCATCCAAATTGTCCTGCCGATCGAGCTCAGCTTCTCTTTCTTCGTACATGCGCACTCGAGGTGAGTCATGAATTATGTCGCAGGGCAAAACTGCCTCTGCGCCATACACCATAAAGAATGGTGTGTATCCGGTGGTGCAATTCGGCGTGGTCCGCAGCCCCCAGAGTACGGAGTCGAGCTCCTCTACCCAGTGCGTATTAGATTCCTTAAGGGACCGCACTAATCTTGGTTTGATGCCGCTCATCATAAGACCATTTGCACGTTCGACCTGGCCATTAGTTTGTGGGTGATAGACGGAAGCATAATCGAGCTTGATGCCCATGTTTTTGCACCAGAGTTTTACCTCATCGGCCGTAAAGTTCGTGCCGTTATCAGTGATGATGCTGTGGGGGACGCCGTAATGGTGTACAACCCCGGATATAAAGTATATCACCGGTCCGGATTTGGCCGTCTTAACAGGCTTGGCTTCTATCCATTTGGTGAACTTATCCACCATGACCAGTAAGTATTTTTTCTTGTGGATTCCGCCTTTAAGGGGTCCAACCATGTCAAGTCCCCAGACCGCGAAGGGCCAAGTGATGGGGATAGTTTGGAGGGCGGTGGGTGGCGTATGGCTTTGGTTTGCAAAAAGCTGGCAACCGACGCATCATTGGACTAAGTCCTGGGCGTCTGCCTGGGCCGTCGTCCAATAAAAGCATGTACGGAAGGCCTTGCTTACAAGGGACCGAGCTGCAGCGTGATGACCACCGAGTCCGGCATGAATTTCAGCCAGGAGGTTCCGCCCTTCCTCTTCGGAGATGCACCTTTGAAGGACTCCGGTAGTGCTTTTCTTATAAAGCTCTCCCTCATGGACTTTATAGGCTTTAGATTGCCGCACTATGCAGCGTGCCTCATTTTGGTCCTCGCGGAGTTCCTGCCTAGTGAGGTAGGCGAGGAATGGTTCTGTCCACGGGGTGATGATGGCCAGTATTACGTGGGCTGAAGGTGTTATTTCATTGGCAGAGCCTCCAATTATGTCAGAGTGTTCGGTGTCGGGCAGTGCGGTTGGGTCTGGGCTGTTATTGCCGGGTTCCCCTTCCCATACTACGGATGGCTTGAACAGCCTTTCCAAGAAGATGTTGGGGGACTACATCGCGTTTTGCGCCGATGCGTGCCAGGACATCTGCCGCCTGATTATTTTCCTGGGCTATATGATGAAATTCGAGCCCTTCGAACCGAGCTGACATTTTTAGGACGGCGTTGCGATAAGCTGCCATTTTTGGATCCTTGGCATTCTCCATTTATTTGGGATATTGCGAGGTTCGAGTCCCCGCACACCTCTAGGCGTTGAATGCCCATGGATACTGCCATCCGGAGACCATGTAAAAGGGCCTCATATTCGGCTGCATTGTTGGAGTCTGTGGACATTATCTGGAGTACGTATTGAACTGTGTCTCCTGTGGGGGACGTCAAAACGACTCTAGCGCCTAGACCTGCCAACATTTTGGAGCCGTCGAAGTGCATGACCCAGTTTGAATATGTGCCGTACTCTTTAGGGAGTTCGGCCCCCGTCCATTCTGCGACGAAGTCGGCCAAAACTTGCGACTTGATAGCTCGCCGTGGCTTGTAAGTTATGTCGAATGGGAGGAGCTCAATGGCCCATTTTGCAATCCGACCTGTCGCGTTGCGGATGTTTATAATATCGTTAAGTGGCACTTTCGAGGCTACTGTTATTGAACACTCTTGAAAGTAGTGTCGCAGCTTCCGGGATGCCATAAATACCGCGTACGCAATCTTTTGATAATGCGGGTACCGTGACTTGCACGGAGTAAGGACAGTGGACACATAGTAGACCGGCTTTTGAAGGGGGAATTTGTGTCCGTCTGTTTCTCGTTCGAAGACGAGCACTACGCTTACGACCTGATGGGTTGCTGCAATGTATAATAGCATTGGTTCGCCAATGTTTGGCGCGGCCAGGACTGGGTTTGTTGCCAAGATGGCTTTTATTTCGTCGAGTCCTGCCGTGGCTGCATCTGTCCACTCGAAGTGTTCGGTGCGCCGAAGGAGGCGGTAAAGGGGTAGGGCCTTTTCTCCTAAGCGGGAGATAAAGCGGCTTAGAGCCGCCACGCATCCGGTTAATTTGTATGGTGTGATGAATGCTGTTGCGGCTTGGTCTGACTCTGCCATCTTTATTTGATGGTAGCCGGAGTATGCGTCGAGGAAACACAACGAATCGTGTCCTGCGGTAGCATCGATAATTTGATTGATGCGGGGGAGAGGGAAGGGATCCTTTGGGCAAGCCCTATTAAGGTCTTTAAAATCAACACACAGGCGCCAGGATTTGTCCTTCTTTGGTACCATCACCAGGTTTGCTAGCCAGTCCGGGTGTTTTATATCTTTGATTAATCCGGCCTCCAATAGCTTGGCTAGTTCCTCTCCCATGGCATGTCTCTTAGGTTCGGAAAAACACCGAAGAGCCTGTTTGACTGGCTTGAATCCTTTTAGGATATTTAAGCTGTGTTCGGCCAACCTGTGTGGGATTCCTGGCATGTCTGAAGGGTGCCAGGCAAAAATGTCCCAGTTCTCTCGTAGGAACTCTCGCAATGTGGCATCTACCTTAGGGTTTAACTGTGCCCCGATGGAAGCTGTTTTATTGGGGTCAGTTGGATGGACCTGGAATTTGACTATTATGTCCGCCGGTTTAAAGGAGGTGGACTTGGATCTTTTATCGAGTATCACATCGTCCCTATTCACCATGGAGCGCAGCGCAGTCAGTTCCTCAGCCGCTAGGGCTTCGGATAGCGCCTCAAGGGCCAGTGCGGCTGTCTTGTTTTCGGCACGGAGTGCTATGTCCGTATCACTAGAGAGAGTGATGATTCCGTTAGGCCCAGGCATCTTGAGCTTCATGTACCCGTAATGGGGTATTGCTTGGAAGATTGTAAATGCTTCCCGCCCTAGCAGAGCGTGATATCCGCTACTGAACGAGGCCACCTGGAACTTGACCTCTTCGGACCTGTAATTATGCGGCGTGCCGAACACCACATCTAGTGTGATTTTTTCTGTACAGCGCGCTTCCCGACTGGGGATTATTCCTCTAAAGGTTGTGCTGCTTCGCTCAATGCGGTTCCAGTCTATTTCCATTTTTTGAAGGGTTTCCTCATAAATGAGATTTAATCCGCTGCCACCATCCATGAGTACCTTGGTGAGACGAAAGTCGTCCACTATTGGACTGAGGACCAATGCAGCTAGTGCTCGGGCCGTTCGGAATTTAGGTTCATCACTGGCGTTAAAAGTAATAGACTGTCACTCCATGGGTTTATTGTTGCTACTTGGTAGACTTCGGCAAGGCTGTGGAGTGTTCTTTTTCACATATTATTTGATGTGAAAGTCTCGAAGACTGTTAATACCGTACTGGTTTCTCTGGGGTGGCTTTCTGTAGCTTCTGGAATTAGAAGATCTTCGCCAATTTTTGCCACCTGCCAGAGTATCCAACATGCCCTAAGGCTGTGAGTGGTGTGATGCCCTCTGCACTGTGAATTTTACAGGGTCCATTAAGCCATCCTTCCAGTATGGTTCCGTGCCCTGTAGAGGGCTTTTGCTTTTTGGTATTGAACCCGGGTGTGTGGCGATGATGCACCCTTTTATTTCGGACTGGGTTTGTATGCAGGGCCGGATTGTCCCAAAATTTTATTTCGGTTTTCCAGGCGCTTTCCATCACACAGTACTTTCATACCATGGATGCCAAGTCAGCGAAGCGTGTAATATCGTGGCGACTTATGGCGTTGAGGATTCCCTTGTCCGTGCAATTGTTGCAGAATAATGAGATTGCGTCTTCCTCGCGGCAGTCCTTTATCCTGTTCATAAGTAGGAGGATTCTGGCCCAGTAATGATGTACTGTTTCTTCGGGCTCTTGCCTAATTTGGGATAGATCGCTTATGTACGGGTGGGTGGGTGGAATCAAATCCGAAACCTCACCCAATCTGAGACCCTGGGTCCAAGGAGTTTCCGAACTCGGAAGTTTGGATTCTTGGATGCTGTCCAATGAATCTGGCCCGTCGCCTGACTTTAAGTTCAGGTCTTGAGTGATGTCCTCCCCTCCGCGGGTATCCGGCTTGGAGGGATCGGGAATCCGGACATAGCTAGTCCTTAAGATAGATGAAGTGTCGCTGCACTGTCCCTCTACCATGGCAACGTGATGGATGACCTGGGGAGAGTTAATCTCTCTCAGATCGGGTTTAGGCCCAATCTGGTCGTAATCCGTAGCGACTCCCAGGGCGGCGATGCGATCCAAGAGCTCGTTTAGGGAAGAGAGCTCCATTCGATCTAGTTGCTCGGCGAATTCCGAGCTGACGTGAAGATTGCTTTCGATGACCCGAGAGGTCATCGTCGGCACAGCAGCCGAACAGGCGATCATAAGGAAACCACCTAGCCGAAGAGTTTGGCCGACAGCCAAAGCTCCCTTAGCAACGGTGCCGTCTTTAAAGACGGGATGAGGCATCCTTCCTGATGGCGATGGCACAGAGGAACTCTCAATGAAAGCACCAATGTCGGTGTCAAAACCTGCGGATCTCGGGTAGGGTGTCCCAAACTGTGCATCTAGGCGGATGGTAACAGGAGGCAGGGGACACGATGTTTTACCCAGGTTCGGGACCTCTTAATGGAGGTAAAACCCTACATCCTGCTTGATGAATATTGATGATATGGGTAGTACAAGAGTAGATCTACCACGAGATTAGAGATGCTAAACCCTAGAAGCTAGCCTATGGTATGATTGTTGTTCGTCCTACGGACTAAAACCCTCCGGTTTATATAGACAACGGAGAGGGCTAGGGTTACACAGAGTCGGTTACAATGGTAGGAGATCTACATATCCGTATCGCCAAGCTTGCCTTCCACCCCAAGAAAAGTCCCTTCCGGACACGGGACGAAGTCTTCAATCTTGTATCTTCATAGTCCAGGAGTCCGGCCGAAGGTATAGTCCGGCTATCCGGACACCCCCTAATCCAGGACTCCCTCAAAGGTGGTCTCTGAATAGAACTGGATCCCATTACAATAGAAGAAGCAAAAGGGACGGAAAAGAAAAAATAACAAGGGTGCGACCTAGCCATCACCGAGTAAGATCCGTGCTCAGGACGGGCCACCAATACCTAAGGATATATCGAGGAGGGTGCATGTGGCGGGTAGGCCGGTGCTACCGACTAATCTTCTCAATGCTGCAACCGATGCTATGCGGAGTCTGCATGACAGTGTCCCGAGAATGATGTGGCATACCCGGTTTTCATGGCCAAGGTGCCGGAGGGCAAGGGCTTTGTCAATACCACCATCGGGCATATGATCGTCCTGCGGTTTGATGACATCTTCTCTATGTTTGACCTTCATCCGCTGCACTACACCTTCATTCAGCTATTTTCGCTCAGTATGGAGATGCGGATCATTAGAGACAAGACCCTGGACATCGTGATAGTCGACCCCTTCTACATGGGTGCCAAGATGTTGGGCAGTGCTGGGGACCGACAAGTCACGAGTTCATACCTCGAAGGCATCATTCTGGCGAACCCAGATAAGGATAACTTCCTCGTGCCTTACTTTTCCGAGTAAGTCATCCCCTCACCGCCCCGTAACATATGATTTCTTAGATTTCAATCATTCTTTTTTTCTAACATTCCGTGTTTTGTGCAGTGACACACATTGCACACTCATCCTCTTAAGCCCGAAATATTTCATGGCCACGTATTTCGACCCGGACCGTCAGTCGAAGTAAGACTACAAAAACATGAAGAAAGTTCTTGATGATGCTCTCCCCGGCTATGCCAAATCTGGAGGCACCTTCAGGAGGCCCATTTGTAGGTACGACAAGCACATGTTCACCCACGTAACGACATTCCCCTGCGTCAAGAAGCCGCCTGGTAGTCAGAAGGATGCCTACTACACCCTCCATCACATGCGGGCGATCGTACGGGACCATAATCACCTTATGCTACCAAATAATCTCAAAGAATAGGTCGCACGCTTGTCGGCAATCCAGGACGAGGACATTAGACAAGAATTCTTTCGCATCCAGTCGGAGATTGCGGAAATCATCTATCAAGATGTCCTTCGTACCTCGGGGCAGTTCTACCTCAAATATCAACCGTCCAACAGTGAAATAGAAACAACGCTACAAATGCAGGCTGAGAACGACCGCACAATCATGACCATCACGAAAGACGGCGGCTTCATCCACGCTCCGGTCCCTGAGTCGAGTCGAAAGTATTGATGTTATGTAGTTCTAAAATATCGATTAGCTCATGTTGTAATTAAACTTTAATGAACTTGTATGTCTCTTTAGTTTGGACAGTCGTTCAACTTATATGTAATCGATGCTATTTATTAGAGGACCATGAATCGTGCTATTAATGTGTTGCTTTTCTCTTTTGATCCTTTTGTTGCATACTTATATATTTCTTATATATTATCTGTGAATTGCTACTAACGTTTTGTTTGTCTAGTGCATAGAGATACCATCGTATGTCGTGTACAAGGGTGAGGTTCCCGGAGTCTATGACGACTGGGAGGAGTGTCAGAAACAGGTTCACCGTTTCAGCAGTAACAGTTACAAAGGGTACACCACTAGGGTGCAGGCGGAAGCTAGATACACGCGCTATCTAGCGGGAGAGAGGAGGGAGCGGAGGAGGAACCGGATGAAGACCAGTTTCATCGCGATGATGCTCATTGTGACCGTAGCTCTCTTCTATGTGATGGTAGTTTAGATGATCGGTATCGACTTTGTAATGTGATGACAAACTCGGCTAATATGATAAACTTTGCTAATGTCTCGAGACCTAGACTTGGCTAACGTTTGAACTTTGTTCGCTATTTCGAATTTGGAGATTAATATGATGAATTCTATTATGTGATGTTTATATTCTGTGTTGTAACGTATTTTGTAACCTGTGCAAATACCAGAAAAGAAAAAAAAATATTAATTCCTAATATTCATAGTAGTGGCACACCATATTGAGAATTAGTGGCGCACCATAATGAGAATTAGTGGCGCACCAAGATAAATACCAGTGGCGCATTATCGGGCATAGTAATGGCGCACTTGCGGCATAGGTGAAGGAAAATATGGCACCCAGTATTGGCGCACCATATTGAGAATTAGTGGCGCACCAAGGCTAAATACTAGTGGCGCATTATGGGGCATAGTAATGGCGCACATGGGGGGATACGTGAAGGTAAATATGGCCCCCTAGGAGGCATAGTAATGGTGCACTATGTGGTGCGCCACTATTATCTGGGATACTAATGGCGCACCAGAGGTGCACCATTACTATTTGTTACTAGTGGCGTGTTAATAGTGGCGCACCTATAGTGCACCATTAATAGAAAAAACTGGTGTGCCACAAACAGCCTTTTTATAGTAGTTCATTCCGTTTGGATTCCGTTTGATATTCCTTTTCTGCGAAACACTGAAATAGGCAAAAAATAGCAATTTGCACTGGCCTTTGGTTAGTAGGTTAGTCCCAAAAATAATATAAAAGTGCATAATAATGCCCATTAAACATCCAAAACAGATAATATAATAGCATGTAACAATAAAAAATTATAGATACGTTGGAGACGTATCAACCCCGGGGCAATAGTTTTCACTAGAGCCATCTCTCTTGAACATAGCATACGGTGGGTAAATTTTTTACTGTTTGGCGATTTATAGAAAAGCGCATAGTTGTGACGATATCCAAGGCAATGATCATGCATATAGGCATCATGTTCGAGGCAAGTAGACTGGCTCCTGCCTGCATCTACTACTATTACTCCACACATCGACCGCTATCCAACATGCATATATCAAGAGTATTAAGTTCATAAAGAACGGAATAACGCCTTAAGCAAGATGACATGATGTAGACAAAGTAAATCCAATCAATATGAATTAAGCCAATTGTTTTATCCTTAATGGCAATGATGCAAATACGTGTCATGTCCCTTTCTATCAATGGGATTGAGCACCGCAAGATCGATCCCATCACAAAGCATCTCTCTCATTGCAAGATAAATCAATCTAGTTGGCCAAACCAAACGGATAAATCGGAGAGAAATACAAAGCTATAATAATCATGCATAAAATAGTTCAGAGAAGACTCAAATAATATCATAGATAA
The DNA here is from genome assembly GCF_002162155.2 of Triticum dicoccoides. Lineage (NCBI taxonomy): Eukaryota > Viridiplantae > Streptophyta > Magnoliopsida > Poales > Poaceae > Triticum > Triticum dicoccoides. Next base: position 64,472,964 of record NC_041390.1, on the reverse strand, counting down.
TCTGATCATAAACCCACAAATCATCGGATCCCAACAAACACACCGCAAAAAGGATACATTGAATAGATCTCTAAGAACATCGAGGAGAGCATTGTATTGAAGATCAAAGAGAGATAAGAATCCATCTAGCTACTAGATATCGACCCGTATGTCTGTGGTAAACTACTCACACATCATCGTAAGGGCAGCCATGTTGATGTAGAGCCCCTCCATGATCGATTTCCCCTCTGGCAGAGTTCTGAGAAGGCCTCCAGATGGGATCTCACAAGAACAGAAGCTTGTGGCGGCGGAAGAAGTATTTTGGGGCTCTCTATTGGTTTCCCAATGTTAGAGAATTTATAGAGTTGGAATTATGTCAAACGAAGGAGCGAGGGGCCCACAAGCCACATGGGCGCGACCACCCCCTAGGGGCGCCCATGTGCCTTGTGGCCTACTCCTTCGCCCTCTGTCCTCCTCCTGAAAGCTTCTAGGGTCTCTTATGTCCAGAAAAAATCATCAAAAAGTTTCATGGCGTTTGCACTTCATTTGGTACAGATTTCCAGGAAAACCAAAAACAGGCAAAAAAACATCAACTCGCACTTGACACTAAGTTAATAGGTTAGTCCACAAAAATGATATATAATTGCATATAAAACATCCAAACTGATACTATAATAGCATGAAACAACAAAAATATAGATACCTTGGAGACGTATAAGGGTGCAATAGAAACAATTTCATGTTTAACATAAGGAACTATAGCAAGTTCATGTCCATAAGCATCATTCATATTGGCATTATGAACACAAGCATACACAAGCATTAAACTCATCAAAAATGGATATTTCAAACTAATCCAAGGGATCATAGCATTCATCCATTGGTAAGCATGAAGGGAAATTAAATAGTGTATGAGTTGAAGAGTTACTATCATTACAAGGTGGTCACGGGTGATCAATCCGCTCTTCCTCCTTTTGTTCTTCGCTCTCATCATCATATTTTTCATCTAATGAGCTCACAGTGTCATCCATTTCTTCTTCCATAGGATCCTACAAAATATTAGTCTCTTCTTGGACAGCGGAGACTTTTGATACGTCTCCAACGTATCTATAAGTTTTGATGGTTCTATGCTGTTATATTATTAGTCTTGAATGTTTTATAATCATTTTATATCATTTTTTGGTACTAACCTATTGACATAGTGCCAAGTGCCAGTTGCTTTTTTCTACATGTTTTTTACATCACAGGAAATCAATATCAGACGGAGTCCACACACAACGAAACTTCACGAAGATCTTTTTTGGACCAGAAGGAATATAATGTGCACTAGTTGCGCCTGGGGGGTTCTCCGGGGAGAGCACAACCCACCAGGGCGCGCCAGGAAGCCCAGGCGCGCCCTGCTGGGTTGTGCCCACCTCAGGTGCCCCCAGACCGCCTATTTGCTCTATAAATACCCCAATATTCCCAAAACCCTAGGGGAGTCTACGAAATATTCATCCAGCCGCCGCAGAGTCTAGAACCACCAAATCCAGTGTAGACACCATCTCGGATGGGGTTCACCACCTCCATTGGTACTTCTCCAATGATGCGTGAGTAGTTCTTTGTAGACCTTCGGGTCCGTAGTTAGTAGCTAGATGGCTTCTGATACATCTCCAATGTATCTATAATTTTTGATTGCTCCATGCTATATTATCTACTATATTGGGCAATATTGGGCTTTATTTTCCACTTTTATATTATTTTTGGGACTAACCTATTAACCGGAGGCCCGGCCCAGATTCGCTGTTTTATGCCTATTTCAGTGTTTCGAGGAAAAGGAATATCAAACGGAGTCAAAACGGAACGGAATCAACTGGAGAAGTTATTTTTGGAAGGAAACCTACATGATAGACTTGGACCCTATGTCAGAAGATGAAGGAGGTGCTCACGAGGGTAGGGGGCGCGCCCACCCCCTGGGGCGCGCCCCCCCTACCTCGTGGCCCCACCTTCGGTCCACCGACGTACCTCCTGCACCCATATATACCTACGTAACCTAAAACTTCCAGAGGGCACAATAGATCGGGAGTTCCGCCGCCAGAAGCCTCCGTAGCCACCAAAAACCAATCTAGACCCATTCCGGCACCCTGCCGGAGGGGGAATCCGAAGTAATCTTATCGGATTGAGCCTTTAAAGATTTGAGAACACTTGATGTATGTCTTGTCGTGGATATCTGTCGTGACAATGGGATATCACGTGATTCACTTGATGTATGTTTTGGTGATCAACTTGCGGGTTCCGCCCATGAACCTATGCATAGGGGTTAGCACATGTTTTCGTCGTGATTCTCCGGTAGAAATTTGGGCCACTCTTTGAGGTTCTATGTGTTGGTTGAATAGATGAATCTGAGATTGTGTGATGCATATCGTATAATCATACCCATGGATACTTGAGGTGACATTGGAGTATCTAGGTGACATTAGGGTTTTGGTTGATTTCTGTCTTAAGGTGTTATTCTAGTACGCACTCTAGGGATTTTTGTGACACTTATAGGAATAGCCCACCGGATTGATTGGAAAGAATAACTTTGAGGTGGTTTTGTACCCTACCATAATCTCTTCATTCGTTCTCTGCTATTAGTGACTTTGTAGTTACTCTTTGTTGCACGTTGAGGGATAGTTATGTGATCCAATTATGTTATTATTGTTGAGAGGACTTGCACTAGTGCCTAGGCCTTGTTTACTATCATTGCAATACCGTTTACGCTCACTTTTATCATTAGTTACCTTGCTGTTTTTATAATTTCAGATTACAAATACCTTTATCTACCATCCATATTGCACTTGTATCACCATCTCTTCACCGAACTAGTGCACCTATACAATTTACCGTTGTATTGGGTGTGTTGGGGACACAAGAGACTTTTTGTTATTTGGTTGCAGGGTTGCTTGAGAGAGACCATCTTCATCCTACGCCTCCTACGGATTGATAAACCTTAGGTCATCCACTTGAGGGAAATTTGCTACTGTCCTACAAACCTCTGCACTTGGAGGCCCAACAACGTCTACAAGAAGTAGGTTGCGTAGTAGACATCAAGCTCTTTTCTGGCGCCATTGCCGGGGAGGTGAGTGCTTGAAGGTATATCTTTAGATCTTGCAATTGAGTCTTTTAGTTTCTTGTTTTATCACTAGTTTAGTTTATAAAATAAAATTACAAAAAAAATGGAATTAAGGTTACCTCATATGCTTCATCTTTTTAATGTCTTTCGTGAAAATAAGGATTCCGATAATTCTGCTCAAGTGCTAGAAGAAGAAATCTATAAAATTTTTGGCACTAAATATTTGAATGATGAGCATGATTGCAATGTTGTTAGTATGAATTCCTTGAATATCCATGATGCTAATGATATGCAAAGCCACAAGCTTGGGGAAGCTATGTTTCATGAAGATGATATTTTTTGTCCCCCATGTTTTGATGAGAAAATTTATTATGATGAAAGCATGCCTCCTATCTATGATGATTATTGTGATGACACGTATGCTTTAAAGAATAATTATAACCATGAAACTTGTCATCTTGATTTCAATTTTCAATCACATGGTAGTTATTTTGTTGAGTTTGCTCCCACTATTATTCATGAGAAGAATTTTGCTTATGTGGAGAGTAGTAATTTTTCTATGCTTGTAGATCATGATAAGAATGCTTTATGTGCTGGTTATATTGTTGAATTCATTCATGATGCTACTTAAACTATTATGAGGGAGGAATATATGCTTGTAGGAATTGCAATAATATCAAGTTTCCTCTCTATGTGCTTAAAATTTTGAAGTTATGCTTGTTTTGCCCTCCTATGCTAGTTGATTATTGTTCTCATAAGTTGTTTGATCAAAAAATCCCTATGCATAGGAAGTGGGTTAGACTTAAATGTGCTAGACATATTCTTCATGATGCTCTCTTTATATTTCAATTCTTATCTTTTATGTGAGTATCATTGAAATCATCATGCCTAGCTAGGGGCGTTAATGATAGCGCTTGTTGGGAGGCAACCCAACTTTATATTTGTTCCTTGCTTTTTTCTCCTGTATAGTAATAAATAATTCATCTAGCCTATGTTTATATGTGGTTTTATGCTTTTAATTAGTGTTTGTGCCAAGTAGAACCTTTGGGAAGACATGGGGGAAGTCTTGTTGATCATGCTGTCAAAAACAGAAACTTTAGCGCTCACGAGAATTTCTGCCATTTTTATTTGGGTAGTGCTATTGAGTTAATTATTATTTCAGATGATTAATAGATAAATTCCTCAAGTCAAGAAATTTATTTGAGAATTTTATTAGTTCCAGAAATATAAGTTTGATCTAGATTACTACAGACTGTTCTGTTTTTGACAGATTCTGTTTTTCATGTGTTGTTTACTTATTTTGATGAATCTATGGCTAGTAAAAGAGTTTATGAACCATAGAGAAGCTGGAATACAGTAGGTTTAACACCAATATAAATAAAGAATGAGTTCATTACAGTACCTTGAAGTGGTGATTTATTTTCTTATACTAACGGAGCTCACGAGTTTTCTACTTTAAGTTTTGTGTTGTGAAGTTTTCAAGTTTTGGGTAAGGATTCGATGGACTATGGAATAAGGAGTGGAAAGAGCCTAAGCTTGGGGATGCCCAAGGCACCCCAAGGTAATATTCAAGGACAACCAAGAGCCTAAGCTTGGGGATGCCCCGGAAGGCATCCCCTCTTTCGTCTTCGTTCATCGGTAACTTTACTTGGAGCTATATTTTTATTCACCACATGATATGTGTTTTTCTTGGAGCGTCAATTTATTTTGTTAGGGTTTGCTTGCTTTTATTTAGAACAATGTTTTGCATCTTTTATTCCAATAAAAGTGGCATTGATAGTCTTTACTATGCCTATGTTACAAGTCCACTTGTTGCTGTTTGAAAACAGAAAGTTTACCGCTGTTGCAATAATTCCCTTGAACATTCAGAATGTGATAAAATGCTGAAACCTTTTGCATATTAAGGTCTGATAAATTTACTACAGTGGGAATTTTATTTCATAATTTTTGGAGCTAGGGAAGTATGGATGTTGCAGCATTCTTTACAGACTATCCTGTTTAGGCAGATTGCTGTTATGTTTGCATTGTTTGCATATGTTTGCTTCTTTAATGACTCTATTTGAGGATAGGAATATTAAATATGCAGAGGCCTTTAGTATGAAATTTTGAATAATAATTTTAGTGATTTGCTACAGTAGAGTATGATAAGGTTTTGGGCAATGATTTATACTAACTTATCTCACGAGTCCTTGTTGAGTTTTGTGTGGATGAAGCTTTTGAGATTTAGGGAGACCGTGATATGAGAGGAATTAAGTAGACACAAAAGCTCAAGCTTGGGGATGCCCAAGGCACCCCAAGATAATATTTCAAGAAGTCTCAAGCGTCTAAGCTTGGGGATGCCCCGGTTGGCATCCCACCTTTCTTCTTCAACAACTATCGGTTAGTATCGGTTGATCCTAAGTTTTTGCTTCTTCACATGATGTTTGCTATTCTTATATGTAATTTTCTTTTGCTTTGCTTGCTGTTTGAATAAAATACCAAGATCTGAAATTATTAAATGTTAGAGAGTCTTCACATAGTTGCATAATTATTAAACTACTCATTGATCTTCACTTATATCTTTCGGAGTAGTTTGTTGTTGCTCTAGTGCTTCACTTATATCTTTTAGAGAATGGTGGTAGTTTTATTTTGAAGAAATAGATGAACTCTCATGTTTCACTTAGATTATTTTGAGAGTCTTAAATAGCATGGTAATTTGCTTAAAATCCTTATATGCAAGGTATTCAAGAATAATAAAATTCTCTTATGAGTGTGTTGAATACTAAGACAAGTTTGATACTTGATGATTGTTTTGAGATATGAGGATAGTAATATTAGAGTCATGCTAGTTGAGTAGTTGTGAATTTGAGAAATAATTGTGTTGAAGTTCGTGATTCCCGTAGCATGCACATATGGTGAACCGTTATGTGATGAAGTCGGAGCATGATTTATTTATTGATTGCCATCCTTATGAGTGGCGGTCGGGGACGAGCGATGGTCTTTTCCTACCAATCTATCCCCCTAGGAGCATGCGCGTAATACTTTGCTTTGATAACTTGTAGATTTTTGCAATAAGTATATGAGTTCTTTATGACTAATGTTGAGTCCATGGATTATACGCACTCTCACCCTTCCACCATTGCTAGCCTCTCTAGTACAGCGCAACTTTCGCCGGTACCATAAACCCACCATATACCTTCCTCAAAACAGCCACCATACCTACCTATTATGGCATTTCCATAGCCATTCCGAGATATATTGCCATGCAACTTTCCACCAATCCATTATTATGACACGCTTCATCATTGTCATATTGCTTTGCATGATCATGTAGTTGACATCGTATTTGTGGCAAAGCCACCGTTCATAATTCTTTCATACATGTCACTCATGAGTCATTGCACATCATGGTACACTGCCGGAGGCATTCATATAGAGTCATATCTTGTTCTAAGTATCGAGTTGTAATTGTTGAGTTGTAAGAAAAATAAAAGTATGATGATCATCATTATTAGAGCATTGTCCCAGTGAGGAAAGGATGATGGAGGCTATGATTCCCCCACAAGTCGAGATGAGACTCTGGACAGAAAAAAAGAGGCCAAAGAATCCCAAATGAAAAAAGAGGCCATAAAAAAAGAGAAGGCCCAAATAAAAAAATAAAAAAATAAAAAAATGAGAGAAAAAGAGAGAAGGGACAATGGTACTATCCTTTTACCACACTTGTGCTTCAAACTAGCACCATGATCTTCATGATAGAGAGTCTCCTATGTTGTCACTTTCATATACTAGTGGGAATCTTTCATTATAGAACTTGGCTTGTATATTCCAATGATGGGCTTCCTCAAAATGCCCTATGTCTTTGTGAGCAAGCGAGTTGGATGCACACCCACTAGTTTCTTTTGTTGAGCTTTCATACATTTATAACTCTAGTGTATCCGTTGCATGGCAATCCCTACTCACTCACATTGATATCTATTGATGGGCATCTCCATAGCCCATTGATATGCCTAGTTGATGTGAGACTATCTTCTCCTTTTTGTCTTCTCCACAACCACCATTCTACTCCACCTATAGTTCTATGTCCATGGCTCACGCTCATGTATTGCGTGAAGATTCAAAAAGTTTGAGAACATCAAAAGTATGAAACAATTTCTTGGCTTGTCATCGGGGTTGTGCATGATTTAAATACTTTGTGTGGTGAAGATAGAGCATAGCCAGACTATATGATTTTGTAGGGATAGCTTTCTTTGGCCATGTTATTTTGAGAAGACATAATTGCTTTGTTAGTATGCTTGAAGTATTATTATTTTTATGTCAACATGAAGTTTTGTCTTGAATCTTATGGATCCGAATATTCATGCCACAATTAAGAAGAATTACATTGAAATTATGCCAAGTAGCACTCCACATAAAAAATTCTCTTTTTATCATTTACCTACTCGAGGACGAGCAGGAATTAAGCTTGGGGATGCTGATACGTCTCCAACGTATCTATAATTTTTGATTGCTCCATGGTATATTATCTACTATTTTGGGCAATATTGGGCTTTATTTTCCACTTTTATATTATTTTTGGGACTAACCTATTAACCGGAGGCCCAGCCCAGATTTGCCGTTTTATGCCTATTTCAGTGTTTCGAGGAAAAGGAATATCAAACGGAGTCAAAACGGAACGAAATCAACTGGAGAAGTTATTTTTGGAAGGAAACCTACCGGATAGACTTGGACCCTACGTCAGAAGATGAAGGAGGTGCTCACGAGGGTAGGGGGCGCGCCCCCTGCCTCGTGGCCCCCCCTTCGGTCCACCGACGTACCTCCTGCACCCATATATACCTACGTAACCTAAAACTTCCAGAGGGCACAATAAATCAGGAGTTCCGCCGCTAGAAGCCTCCGTAGCCACCTAAAACCAATCTAGACCCATTCCGGCACCCTGCCGGAGGGGGAATCCCTCGCCGGTGGCCATCTTCATCATCCCGGTGCTCTCCATGACGAGGAGGGAGTAGTTCTCCCTCGGGGCTAAGGGTATGTACTAGTAGCTATGTGTTTGATCTCTCTCTCTCTCTCTCTCTCTCTCTCGTGTTCTTGATTTGGCAAGATCTTGATTGATGTTTTCTCCCCCCTCTACTCTCTTGTAACGAATTGAGTTTCCCCTTTGAAGTAATTTTATTGGATTGAGTCTTTAAAGATTTGAAAACACTTGATGTATGTCTTGCCGTGGATATCTGTCATGACAATGGGATATCACGTGATTCACTTGATGTATGTTTCGGTGATCAACTTGCGGGTTCCGCCCATGAACCTATGCATAGGGGTTGGCACATGTTTTTGTCGTGATTCTCTGGTAGAAACTCTGGGGCACTCTTTGAGGCTCTATGTGTTGGTTGAATAGATGAATCTGAGATTGTGTGATGCATATCGTATAATCATACCCAGGGATACTTGAGGTGACATTGGAGTATCTAGGTGACATTTGGGTTTTGGTTGATTTGTGTCTTAAGGTGTTATTCTAGTACGAACTCTAGGGCTGTTTGTGACACTTATAGGAATAGCTGACCGGATTGATTGGAAAGAATAACTTTGAGGTGGTTTCGTACCCTACCATAATCTCTTCGTGCGTTCTCCGCTATTAGTGACTTTGGAGTGACTCTTTGTTGCATGTTGAGGGATAGTTATGTGATCCAATTCTGTTATTATTGTTGAGAGGACTTGCACTATTGAAAGTATGAACCCTAGGCCTTGTTTACTATCATTGCAATACTGTTTACGCTCACTTTTATCATTAGTTACCTTGCTGTTTTTATAATTTCATATTACAAATACCTTTATCTACCATCCATATTGCACTTGTATCATCATCTCTTCGCCGAACTAGTGCACCTATACAATTTACCATTGTATTGGGTGTGTTGGGGACATAAGAGACTTTTTGTTATTTGGTTGCAGGGTTGCTTGAGAGAGACCATCTTCATCCTACGCCTCCTACGGATTGATAAACTTAGGTCATCCACTTGAGGGAAATTTGCCACTGTCCTACAAACCTCTGCACTTGGAGGCCCAACAACGTCTACAAGAATAAGGTTGTGTAGTAGACATCAGCTTCCTCTCTGTCGCTGAATTCTCAATATAATGGTCTCTTGGAGATCCATATGATGTAACTCTTTTTGTGGTGTGTTTGTTGGGATCGATAAACTTTGAGTTTATGAGCAGATCTATCTTTTTATTTTCGTGGAAGTTATTTGAGTTTCTTTGATCTCTTATATGCATGATTGCTTATAGCCTTGCATGATTGCCTATAACCTTTGATCTATTTATCTTACAATGGGAAGAGGTGCTTTGTAGTGGGTTCGATCTTATGGTGCTTGGTCCCAGTGACAGAAGGGGAACCGACACGTGTGTATCATTGCTATTAAGGATAAAATGATGGGGTCTGTCTCTACATAGCTAGATCTTGTCTACATCATGTCATTGTTCTTATTGCATTACTTCTTTTCCATGAACTTAATACACTAGATGCATGCTGGATAGCGGTCGATGTGTGGAGTAATAGTAGTAGATGCAGGCAGGAGTCGGTCTACTAATCTTGGACGTGATGCCTATATAATGATCATTGCCTGTATATCGTTATGCTTATTCGAAGTTCTATAAATTTCCCAACAATAATTTGTTCACCCACCGTTTGCTATTTTTTCTCGAGAGAAGCCACTAGTGAAACCTACGGCCCCGGGTCTCTTTCTCATATATTTGCCTTTGCGATCTACTTTTCCTTTGCATTTATTTTGAGATCTATTAAAACAAAAAATAAAAAATACCTTGCTGCAATTTATTCTTATTTATTTTATTTGGCGTTCGATCTATCAATCTACTACAATTTTATCTCACGTCTATTTGCGTATCTTGAGGCATCGTACCCGGAAGGGATTGACAACCCCTTTAACACGTAGGGTGCGAGGATTTGTTATATGTGTGCAGGGGCTGCTTACGTTGTGTTGCTTGATTCTCCTACTGGTTTGATAACATTGGTTTCATATCTAAGGGAAATACCTACTGCTGCTGTGCTGCATCATCCCTTCCTCTTTGGGGAAATACCGACGTAGCTTCAAGTGACATCAAAAGGAATTTCTGGTGCCGTTGCCAGGGAGGATCTTCAACATATACCAGGTTCCTAATCACAAATCTCATCTCCTTGCTATTTACATTGTTTTCCATTTGCCTCTCGTTTTCATGTCCCCCACTTCACAAAAATTTGTCGTTTTATTCCCTCTATTTTTCGTTCGCCGTTTTCTTGCCAGATCTATTTTTGAGTGCAATCTTGTTGTGTAGTCATCATGAATCAAGACAACACCATGTTATGTGATTTCTCAAATTCCAACAACAATGGTTTTATTGGCACTCCGATTGCTCCTCACGCCACTAGTGCGGAGTCTTGTGATATTAATATTGCTTTACCGAATCTTGTTATGAAAGATCAATTTTCTGGTACTCCTAATGAGGATGTTGCTTCCCATCTTAATACCTTTGTGAAATTATGCGATATGCAAAAGAAGAATATGTTGACAGTGATGTGGTGAAGATGAAATTATTTCCGTTTTCTTTGTGTGATTCTGCAAAAAATTGGTTTTCTTCTTTGCCTCGCAATAATATTGATTCTTGGAACAAATGCAAAGATGCTTTTATCACTAAGTCTTTTCCCCCCGCAAAAATTATTTCCCTTAGAACCCAGATCATGAATTTCAAGCAACTTGAACATGAGCATGTTACACAATCTTGGGAAAGGATGAAAATGATGCTAAGGAATTGCCCAACTCATGGGTTAAATCTTTGGATGATCATACAAAAAATTTATGCGGGTTTGAATTTTGTTTCTCGTAATCTTTTAGATTCCGCCATGGGTGGTACTTTTATGGAAATTACATTGGGTTAAGCCACCAAATTTCTTGATAATATCGTGTCAAATTATTCGCAATGGCATACCGAAAGAGCTCCTACTGGTAAAAAAGTTAATTCGGTTGAAGAAATTTCTTCTTTGAGTGAAAAAGTTGATGCTCTTATGAAAATGTTGCTAGTAAAAGTGCTCCTATTGATTTGAATGATATGACTTTGTCACTTTGGTTGAGAAAAATAGTGATGCCATAGATGTGAATTTTATCTCTAAAAAATAATTTCAATAACAATGCTTATAGAGTTAATTTTAATCCTAGGCCTTTTCCTAGTAATTCCTCTAATAATTATGGTAATTCCTATGGAAATCAATCTTATTATAATAATAGAAACACCTCTGATCTTGAGAATAATATTAAAGAATTTATCAACAGGCAAAAAGTTTTCAGCACTTCCATAGAAGAAAAGTTGAGTAAGATTTATGATTTGTCTAGAAGTGTTGATAGAATTGCTCATGATGTGGAAAATATCAACATGAAAATTTTTGTGCCTAAAGTAAATGAATCAATTAAAGCTTTTTATGTTTCTATGGATGAAAGTAAGAAAAGAACCGCTATGCTTAGAGCTAAAAGATAATTTTTAGAAAAAAACGTTTCCTAGTGATTTCTTTCGCAAAAGTGATGAAGATCTTAAAATGATTGGTGTTTCTTCTGTTGATTCTTTGTTTAGTAAAGTTAAGATTGATGAAAATGGACTGGAGAAGAGTCAACTTTAGGTAGAAGGCGTCCCAATATTTCGGAGGGTGAAAATCTTGTTGAGAAAATTGATGAAAGTGGGTTTGAAGAGGTCACAACTTTAGCTAGTGATGTGCCCACTCTTTTGCATTACAAAGACTTTAATTATGATAGTTTCTCTTTGATTGAATGTATTTCTTTGTTGCAATCCATGATAAATTCACCCCATGCTTATGAACAAAATAATGCTTTTACTAAACATATTATTGATGTTATGATGAAAGCTTTTGAAGAAAAATTGGAATTAGAAGTATCAATTCCTAGAAAATTGCATGACGAGTGGGAACCTACTAGCAAAGTCAAAAAAATATGAGTGTTTTGCTTTATGTGACTTGGGTGCTAGTGTTTCTACAATTCCGAAATCTTTATGTGATGTGCTTGGTCTTACCGATCTTGGAGAATGTTCTTTAAATTTGCACTTGGCGGATTCTACTATTAAAAAGCCTATGGGAATAATTAATGATGTTCTTATTCTTGAAAATAGGAATTATGTGCCCATAGATTTTATTGTTCTTGATATTGATTGCAATCCATCTTGTCCAATTATTCTTGGTAGACCATTTTTACGCACTATCGGTGCCGTGATTGATATGAAAGAAGGCAATATTAAGTTCCAATTTCCTTTCAGGAAGGGTATGGAACACTTCCCTAGAACATGAATTAGGCCACCATATGAATCAACCATGAGGGCATCTTATGGATCTCGAAACAAAGATGACAAAACTTAGATCCTTGCTTTCTGCCTAGCTAAGGGCATAAAACTATAGCGCGTGTTGGGAGGCAACCCAATGAACAAAATTTATTTTTACTTTTTTCTTTCTGTTATTGTGTGTTAGCACAATTATTCTACTGTTATGATTGTTTTTTTGTTTTAATTAGTGTCTGTGCCAAGTAGAACCGATAGGATCTTCTTGGGTGATAGTTGTTTGATTTTGCTGAAAAACAGAAACTTTTGCGCTCACGAAAACAATTCTTATTTTTTACCAGAGCGTGATAAAATGCCAATTATTTTTGTAGAAGATTAATATACAAATTACCCAGGTCTTCGTAGTTTTTCAGAATTTTTTGAGTTCAAGAAGTTCTCAAAATAGTCAGATTGCTACAGACTGTTCTCTTTTGACAGATTCTGTTTTCTTTGCATTGTGTGCTTATTTTGATGGCTCTATGGTTTTATTTGATGAGTTTTTGCCATAGAAAATTTGGAATATAGTAGATATAATGAAAAAATAAAATATGAATTGGTTTGAGACAACACTTATAGTAGTGATTTATTTTTCTCACACTAATGGATCTCACGAAGGTTTTGTTGAGTTTTGTGTGATTGAAGTTTTCAAGTTTTGGGTTATCTTACGATGGATGAAGGAATAAGGAGTAGAAGAGCCTAAGCTTGGGGATACCCCGGCATCCAAATCTATTATCCAAAAATGAGCAACCAACTAAGCTTGGGGAGGCCCCCGAGTGGCATCCCCTCTTTCTTCTAACGACCATAGCACTAGTAGAAAAAGGACCTAATGTGAGACACATTAGTGCCGGTTTGATTTTAGCCCAGTACTAATGGTACCATTAGTGTCGGTTCGAACGGCTATGCATTAATGCCGGTTCGTGTTGAACCTTTAGTACCGGTTCGTGCCACGAACCAGTACTAAAGGGGTGATGGCAGGCTGGCGTCAGGCCGGGGCCCCACGATCACCTTTAGTACCGGTTCGTGTCACAAACCGGTACTAAAGGGGTCTGACCTATAGTACCGGTTTGTGACACAAACCGGCACTATAGGGCAATTTTCAAACTCTACCCCCCTCGTGTGTCACCATTTCAGTTCTGAAAAAATCAAAAGAAAATGATAAAACCATAAAAAATAAAATCCTTCGAGAGGTAGTTATATTACTACATCTACTAGTTAGGAAAATTTGAAAACGTAAATTTGGACATGTTTTGCAAAAAGTGTAGGGAAAATGTAAAACGGCTATAACTTTTGCATACGATGTTGGAAAAAATGTATAATATATCAAAAAATTCAGCACAAAAATCCGCATCCGATGGAGACAGCCTACGGCCTGTTTGCAATTTTTTAGAATCCTCAAATTCCAAAACGAAAAAAATATGGTCAAATTTCAGTTTAATTTTTTTTTGGTTAAATCTGGTCAAACTACTTATTCAAAAAGTATTAATGTTACTACATAATTATTCAAGAATATTAGTGTTACTAAATAATTATTTCAATTTTCTAAATTTTGGTCAAATCTGGTCAAACTATGGTCAAACTGTGGTTAAACTTATTCAAGAAATATTAGTGTTACTAAATAATTACTGTTTTTTAGAATAATAGTTTCAAACTCAAACGGTGAAACATGTGACCTAATGCTCAAGCTAAACTGCTGAGGGTTAATAGGATTGACAGCTTACATTTGTCAGGAAAACAACAAAGTGCAGACTTGGAATGTAGGGGGAATAGAACTCCGAAGTTAAGCGTGCTCAGGCTGGGGGAGTGAGAGGATGGGTGACCGGCCGGGAAGTCAGGCGATTTGGAATGAGTGATCCACACTTGAGCAGTTAAGAGAGGTGATTAGAGACTAAATCATCAAATAATTCAGAAAAATTAAAAATCGAAAAAAAATCAAAAATTTTTTCCAAAATTTTCAAAAAAAATTTCAGAAAAAACCTTTAGTACCGGTTGGTAACACCAACCGGTACTAAAGGTCCCCCATACCAGGGCGCGAGCTCATGCCACGTGGTGGCACTTTAGCACCGGTTCATGCCGAACCGGTACTAAAGGGGGGGCCTTTAGTGCCCACCCTTTAGTCTCGGTTATGGAACCGGCACTAAAGGCCCTTACGAACCAGCACTAAAGCTCCGTATTCTACTAGTGTCGGTATTTTACTCGAAGCTATATTTTTATTCGTCACATACTGTAACACCCACGATGCGGCTATATCTCCCACATAGTAGGCATGTCGCAAGAGGGGTAATCTTTACACATCCCATGTACTGAATAAGAAAGGGATAAAGAGTTGGCTTACAATTGCCACTTCACACAATACATAAATATAGCATTACATCATCCAGAATACAATCAAGGTCCGACTACGGAACCAAATAAAGAAAGACAACCCCAAATGCATAGATCCCCGATCGCCCCAACTGGGCTCCTCTACTGATCGTCTAGAAAAGACACATAGTAACATCCCAAATCCTCGTCGAACTCCCACTTGAGTTCGGTCGCGTCCCCTGCACTGGCATCATCGGCACATGCATATGGTTTTGGAAGTAATCTGTGAGTCACAGGGACTCAGCAATCTCACACCCTCGCGATCAAGACTATTTAAGTTTATGGGTAGGAAAAGGTAATGAGGTGGAGCTGCAGCAAGCACTAGCATATATGGTGGCTAACTTACGCAAATGAGAGCGAGAAGAGAAGCAAAGCTCGGTCGAGAAGCTAAATGATCAAGAAGTGATCATGAAACTACTTACGTTCAAGCATAATACGAGACCGTGTTCTCTTCCTGGACTCCACCGAAAAGAGACCATCACGGCTACACACACGGTTGATTCATTTTAATTAAGTTAAGTGTCAAGTTTTTTTACAACTGGATATTAACAAATTCCCATCTGCCCATAACCGCGGGCATGGCTTTTGAAAGTTTAAAACCCTACAGGGGTGTCCCAACTTAGCCCATCACTAGCTCTCACGGTCAACGAAGGATATTCCTTCTCCGAGGACGACCCAATCAGACTCGGAATCCCGGTTACAAGACATTTCGACAACGGTAAAACAAGACCAGCAAAGCCGCTCGATGTGCCAACAAATCCCGATAGGAGTCGCACGTATCTCGTTCTCAGGGCACACCAGATGAGACATCCTACGAGTAAAACCAAACATCAAGTTGCCCTGAGGTGGCCCCGCAGTCTACTCATTTCGGACCAACACTCAGAGGAGCACTGGCCCGGGTGGTTTAAAATAAAGATGACCCTTGAGTCCGCGAAACCCAAGGGAAAAAGGCTTAGGTGGAAAATGGTAAAACCAAGGTTGGGCCTTGCTGGAGGAGTTTTATTCAAGGCGAACTGTCAAGGGGTTCCCATTATAACCCAACCGCGTAAGGAATGCAAAATCAAGGAACATAACACCGGTATGACAGAAACTAGGGCGGCAAGAGTGGAACAAAACACCAGGCATAAGGTCGAGCCTTCCAACCTTTACCAAGTATATAGATGCATTAAAGTAAACAAGATATAATAATGATATCCCAACAATAAACATGTTCCAACAAGGAACAAACTCCATCTTCACCTGTAACTAGCAATGCTATAAGAGGGGCTGAGCAGAGCGGTAACATAGCCAAATAACTGTTTGCTAGGAAAGGTGGTTTAGAGGCTTGACATGGCAATATGGGAGGCATGATATAGCAGGTGGTAGGTATCGCGGCATAGCAATAGAGCGAACAACTAGCAAGCAAAGATAAAAGTGATTTCGAGGGTATGGTCATCTTGCCTGCAAAGTTCTCCGAGTTGACGAAAACTTGATCCTCGTAAACATACTCAATGGGTTCCTCGATCGTGTAATCATCTCCTGGCTCTACCCAAAGCAAGAACACAAGCAAAGGAAACAACAATCAACCACGGTGCAATGCGCAAGCAACATGATGCAAAACTTGACATGATATGTGGGATGTGATATGCAATGCATATGCGTGCTCCGGAAGGAAAAGATTGATCAAGGCATCAACTTGGCAAACCAAGTGTGCCGCTGGAAAGATGAGTTGATTTCGGTCGAAAATGATATAAAGATCACCGGAATCGGATGCACGGTTTGCAAATGGCAAGCAAAACAATAATGGCACAATTCTGCGACTAACAACACGATGCCATCTAGAATGCAATAAGAAACTAAGCTACTGCACTCAAACATAGCAACAAAGCACATGGCAGTGATCTACTCAAGATGCTTGACAAAAGATGAACACTGAGCTATGGCTAAATCACACAAGAACAGGTTCAAACAAGCAAGGCAAATGTGTAAAAGATATCAGCATCACAGACTTTGTGAAAATACTAACAAGTTAGGAATTAACATCAGGAAGCAATGTTTAGAGAAAGATAACAACATGCTATAGGAACAGAACATAGCAATACAAGGCATGGCAATATGGAACAAAATGAAGAGCACATCATGATGAACATTTTGGTATACTACATGCACAAAACGGAGCTACGGATGAGGAATTATGATGTGATGAACAATGGCTCAAAAAGTTACAGAGAAAGGGGACTTAGTGGAAAAAATATCACCTCCTAGAACAGATCTAGGGTTTCCCTTGGCACGGATCTTGATGTGGCGGCGGATCTCGCTGGAGTTGACCCTGCGGCGGCCGGAGAAGCGGGGGAAGGAGCTGCGTCGCGCGGGACGCCGGAGCTCGCTGGAAGCCGAGGGAGGAGAGGCCGGAGCGCGTGCGGTGGGGACGAGGCGGCGCGGGAGCGCGGTAGCCGGGCAGCACGGACACCGGCGGGAGGCGGTGGCGAGGGAGCTCGGCGGCAGTGCTGGGAAGTTGGCGGTGAGGAGAGTAGGCGTGTGGCGGCGGCGGGCGGAACGGGCCGCGGGGGACGGAGGCGGGCCAGTGGCCCGGGGGCGGTGGCACAGCTACATGGCACTCGCCGATTGGCCGGACGGCGGCGGCGGGTCTCGTCCGGCGCGCGGTGCGAAGTGGGGAGAGGGGGCTAGGGTTTGGACCCGAAATTGGACGGGGTGCACATATTTATAGATAGAAGGAGGTGGGAGTGTCCAAATGGAGAGCGGTTTTCGGCCACGCGAGCGTGATCGGACGGCCGGGAGGATGGAGGGGTTTTGGATGGGTTAATGGGCCACTTTGGAGGGGTGTTGGGCTGCAACACACACGAGGCCTTTTCGGTTCCCCGGTTAACCATTGGAGTATCAAACGGACTCCAAATGGCACGAAATTTGACAGGCAGTCTACCAGTGGTGTACCAAGGCCGCTTGGCAAATCTCATTCCATTTCGAGAAAGTTTAACACCCGCACATGAAAAGAGGCAAAAGGGGGTGCCGGAGGACGTAGCAGTGCCGGATCGCAAAACGGACAATGGGGAAAAAGCTCAGATGCATGAGACGAACACGTATGCAAATGAGATGCACATGATGACATGATATGAAATGCATGACAAGAACAAAAAGCAAAACAAAGACAAGAGCCCAACCACGAATCTCATAACTTAGAGCCGAAAATGGTAAGAGTCGGAGTACAAATATGGTAAGATACATACGGGGCGTTACCAAGGTTGGAAAAAGCGGTAGGCGTAAGCAAGGCGGTTGGCCTTCGCCTAGTGCCTAGGCAGTGCCTAAGCGCCCTAGGCCAGGCCTAGGCTGTAATATAATTTTTACTCGTAGTGTCTTTGTGATTATTATATGGGTGTTGATATTAGTTTAGGGCATATAAATAAGTTGATTACCATCTACTGCCATTGGAATATAACCCGTTTTGCATATTAGTGCGATATGTGGCATGATTTCTTACTAGGGTAGATAATTCCTTGCTTGCCCTGCCTAGACCTCCATTTATGCCCTAGGCGAGGCGTTTGGCCACTGCCTAGCGCCTAGGCGTGCCTAAGAGCCTCCTAGGCACTGCCTTTTCCAACAGAGGGCGTTACACATACTATGTGTTTTGCTTGGAGCGTCTTGTATGATATGAGTCTTTGCTTGTTTTATTTTGTGTTTTAAGTCTTGATTCCTTGCTGAACACACCTATTTGGGAGAGCCAAAATTATGTCATGACTTGTTAGAATTGCTTTCTATGCTTCACTTAAATTTTTTATGAGCTATGGACTTGCTCTAGTGCTTCACTTATATCTTTTTAAGCACGGTGTGGTTAGTATTTTTGAAGAAATGCTCTCTTGTTTCACTTAGATTTATTTGAGAGTTTGTAAAATTTTCAAGAAATTCTCTCTTGCTTCACTAAAATTATTTTGATAGAAAGAAAAAATTTATGCTCATGATCTTCACTTATATTTGTTTGAGCTTATCAAAAGCAACACATGAAAATTAGTCCCAAAGTGATAGATATCCAAGAAGGATATAATAAAAACTTCCATGAAGATCATTGGACAAAATAAACTTGATTCTTAGTAATAGTTTTGAGATATGATGATGTGATATGTGAGTTATGTTGATGAGTAATTATGCTTTAGTTAGAATATTGGTGTTATGGTTTGTGATTCCCTATGGAAGCACGAAAGTCAATAGTCATAGAATGAACTTATATCCTACTTGTGGTGCATTATTCGGTGTTAATTATGCTTAATGCTTGCTTATGAGATTATCCGTTTCTTGGTTGGTCGCTTCTCAATCTTTTGCTAGCCTTCATTTTGCACTAAGTATGATCTCTACTTGTGCATCCAAAATCCTTTAAACCAGTTTTGCCACATGAGTCCACTATATCTACCTATATGTGGTATTCTTTTGCCATTCTAAGCAAATTTGCATGTGCCATCTCTAATTTTCAAAATAAACTTCTCTTTTTGTGTGTTTGTTTCGCTCGCGGAGCGGTAAGGGCTGGCTAATATTTTCCATGCTCGATGTGTCATTCTCACGATGAGCGTTTATTCACTTGTCATTGCACGAGAGTAAGGCAAAGGTATTAGGGATGCCCAATCCCAAAATTAAAAATGAATTTACTTTATGTTGTCAAACAATAAAATCCTTGGGAAGTGTTGGTATGGAAGGCACCCATGGATACGACTAGCCATGGAAAGTGAAAGTATGGTTGAAAAAGGAATAAACTTTATTTTCTGTTTGGGAACCGCCTATGATATATCTAGCATGGAAAGTGTTGGGAAATCTAAGTCATTTTCCTTGGTGGGATGGATACACCTCACAAAGTTTTTTACCTCTAAGTTTTTCGCTTTAAGCTTTGGCACCTCTACAAATCCCTACTTTCCTCTATCAAGGGCCTTTCTTTTACTTTATGCATTTTTATTTTTGAATTTCAGTCTCCATCTTCTCTTACAAAAGCACCACCTAGGAGGCAATATGATTGTACTTAAGTATTAGGTGTAGCTAATATGCGAGTGTGTTTCATGAATGGATCAATGGTTGAGCATGATGTGCTAGGGATAACTTATTTTAGCGTTTATATTTTGAAAGACATGGTTGCTTGTTGATATGCTTGAGTATTTAAATTGTCATGTCAAAACTAGACTATTGAGTTGAATCACATAAAAGTCCAAATGTGCATGCTATAAAGAAAAGAATATGATATGACATGTTAGGCAGCATTCCACGTTAAAAATTCTGTTTTTATCACTTACCTACTCGAGGACGAGTAGGAGTTAAGCTTGGGAATGCTGATACGTCTCCAACGTATCTATAAGTTTTTATTGTTCCATGCTGTTATATTATCAATCTAGGATGTTTTATAATCATGTTATAGTCATTTTATATCATTTTTTGGTACTAACCTATTGACATGGCGCCAGGTGCCAGTTGCTATTTTTTGCATGTTTTCACATAGCAGGAAATCAATATCAGACGGAGACCAAACGCAACAAAACTTCACGATGATTTTTTGGACCAGAAGGAACATAATTGGCCCTAGCTGCGCTTGGGGGGTGCTCTGAGGAGAGCACAACCCACCAGGGTGCACCAGGAGACCCAGGCGCTCTGGTGGGTTGTGCCCACCTTGGGTGCCGCCCGGACCGCCTCTTTGATCCATAAATACCAATATTCCCAAAACCCTAGGGTAGTCGATGAAATATTCATTCAACCGCCACAGAGTCACTAGTAGAAAACAGGGCTTTGGTCCAGGCCGGGTCATCCCATTAGTCCCGGTTCAGTCCAGAACCGGGACCAATGTGGGCATTGGTCCCGGTTCGTGAGCCCAGGGGGCCGGCCGGGCCACGTGGGCCATTGGTCCCGGTTCATCTAGACCTTTTGGTCCCGGTTGGTGGGATGAACCAGGACCAATGGGCCTCGCTCCTGGCCCACCACCATTGGTCCCGGTTGGTGGCTTGAACCGGGACCAAAGGCTCCCCTTTAGTCCCGGCTCATGCCACCAACCGGGACCAATGAGGTGCCTATATATACCCCTCGCTCGCGAGCAGAGCACCCCAGTGCTCTGTTTTTCTCTGGCCGAGGGGGAGAGGGCTTGGTGATGCTCTAGCTCACCTCCTATGCACACAAGGTGTTCGATGGAATGCCCAAGCCACACTACTTAAGCTTTCTCCTCTCCAAGCTTGACCTCCAGCTCCATTTTCCATAATATTTGTCTAGGTTTAGCAGTCCGTCACGCCTCGTCCCCGTCTTCACCGCCGTCGATCACCCGCGCCGAGCTCATCGCCGGCACCACCGTGGTGAGCCTCTTGTTCTTATCTTCTTTCTGACAGGAAAAATTTTCTTACTTGTATGTTTACATATATACTTGTATTATTTTCTTACTTTTATTATTGCATCTTATATAGTGCGATGGTTTTGATATCCGCCCCCGTCGGCCCTCGTCCTGTCTATGATTCGGATGTGGTATATATATTATCTTTATAACTATTGATTCATTTATTGTTTATGAAAATTGTGCCGACCAATGTGACATAGATTTTATTTATGTAGGATGTATGTGAATCGGAAATGCCAACCGACCCTATTGTCGAGAGGTTAAATTTAGTTGAAGAAGAAACCAATTTGTTGAAGGAAAAAATAAAAAAATTGAGGAGGAGAAGATGATATTGGAGTTGCATGTTGCGGATGTCGTCGATGATCACAAGATCAAGATGGATGCAATGCGCTTGAAGATTAGAAAGATTAGAAAATATGCCATTCATACCGAGGCTTGGTATCATTATGTTGTTGGATCAATTGTAACCTTGGTTGCGATTATGATCGCATTTGTTTTCGCATTGAAATGTTTTACAGTTTCAATGTATGGTTTAATTAATTAGATGCTCTGGAGAGCTATATGTTGTTAGATGAGAACTATGTATGCACTTTGGTTTTAATGTGATGATGAACTTCTATTAATTTGGACACTTAATTATATATAATGCATGCAGATGAACCGGCAATGGATGTACGGTGACAGACACACCTGCGAGTACATTAAGGGCGTGCATGAGTTTCTCGATGCGGCTGAGGCAAACAAGCAAAATGGTTTTATGTGTTGTCCATGCACTGAATGTGGGAATACGAGGTCTTACTCTAACCGGAAAATCCTTCACTCCCACCTGCTTTATAAGGGTTTCATGCCACACTATAATGTTTGGACGAGGCACGGAGAAATAGGGGTTATGATGGAAGACGACAAAGAAGAAGAGTACGATGACAACTATGTGCCCCCTGAATACGGTGATGCTGCAACGGGGGGAGCTGGTGAAGATCAAGAGGAACCAGACGATGTGCCCAATGATGCTGCAACGGGTGAAGCTGCTGAAGATCAAGAGGAACCAGACGATGTGCCCGATGATGATGATCTCCGCCGGGTCATTGTCGATGCAAGGACGCAATGCAAAAGTCAAAAGGAGAAGCTGAAGTTCGATCGCATGTTAGAGGATCACAAAAAAGGGTTATACCCCAATTGCGAAGATGGCAACACAAAGCTCGGTACCGTATTGGAATTGCTGCAGTGGAAGGCAGAGAATGCTGTGGCTGACAAAGGATTTGAGAAGCTACTGAAAATATTGAAGAAGAAGCTTCTAAAGGATAACGAATTGCCCAACAGTACATACGCAGCAAAGAAGGTCGTATGCCCTCTAGGATTGGAGGTGGAGAAGATACATGCATGCCCTAATGACTTCATCCTCTACCGCGGTGCATACAAGGATCTGAACGCATGCCCGGTATGCGGTGCATTGCGGTATAAGATCAGACAAGATGACCCTAGTGATGTTGACGGCGAGCCCCCCAGGAGAGGGTTCCTGCGAAGGTGATGTGGTATGCTCCTATAATACCACGGTTGAAACGTCTGTTCAGAAATGAAGAGCATGCCAAGTTGATGCGATGGCACAGTGAGAATTGAAAGAAAGATGGGAAGTTGAGAGCACCCGCTGACGGGTCGCAGTGGAGAAAAATTGAGAGAAAGTACTGGGATGAGTTTGCAAAGGACCCAAGGAATGTATGGTTGGCTTTAAGCGTGGATGGCATTAATCCTTTCGAGGAGCAGAGCAGCAATCACAACACCTGGCCCGTGACTCTATGTATGTATAACCTTCCTCCTTGGATGTGCATGAAGCGGAAGTTCATTACGATGCCAGTTCTCATCCAAGGCCCTAAGCAACCCGGCAACGAAATTGATGTGTACCTAAGGCCATTAGTTGAAGAACTTTTACAGCTGTGGAATGGAAACGGTGTACGTACGTGGGATGAGCACAGACAGGAGGAATTTAACCTTAAGGCGTTGCTATTCGTGACCATCAACGATTGGCCCGCTCTCAATAACCTTTCAGGACAGACAAACAAAGGATACCACGCATGCACGCACTGTTTAGATGACACTGAAAGTATATACCTGGAAAAATGCAGGAAGAATGTGTACCTGGGCCATCGTCGATTTCTTCCGACCAACCATCAATGTCGAAAGAAAGGCAAGCATTTCAAAGGCGAGGCAGATCACCGGAAGAAGCCCGCCATGCGTACCGGTGATCACGTACTTGCTCTGGTCAATGATTTACACTACGTAATATTTGGAAAGGGTCCCGGTGGACTAGCTGTTCCAAATGACGCTGAGGGACACACACCCATGTGGAAGAAGAAATCTATATTTTGGGACCTACCCTACTAGAAAGACCTAGAGGTCCGATCCTCAATCGACGTGATGCACGTGACGAAGAACCTTTGTGTGAACCTGTTGGGCTTCTTGGGCGTGTATGGGAAGACAAAAGATACACCTGAGGCATGGGAGGACCTGCAACGTTTGCACGATAAATACGGCAAGCCTACGAAGCAGTATAAAGGTCCTGCCAGCTACGCTCTTACGAAAGAAGAGAAATAAATCTTCTTTGAATGCCTGCAAAGTATGAAGGTCACGACTGGCTTCTCGTCGAATATAAAGGGAATAATAAATATGCCAGAGAAAAAGTTTCAGAACCTAAAGTCTCATGACTGCCATGTGATTATGACGCAACTGCTTCCGGTTGCATTGAGGGGGCTTCTACCGGAAAATGTCCGATTAGCCATTGTGAAGCTATGTGCATTCCTCAATGCAATCTCTCAGAAGGTGATCGATCTAGAAATTGTACCAAGGCTAAGGAGTGATGTGGCGCAATGTCTTGTCAGTTTCGAGTTGGTGTTCCCACCATCCTTCTTCAATATCATGACACACGTCCTAGTTTATCTAGTCGACGAGATTGTCATCCTGGGGCCCGTATTTCTACACAATATGTTCCCCTTTGAGAGGTTCATGGGAGTCCTAAAGAAATATGTCCGTAACCGCGCTAGGCCAGAAGGAAGCATCTCCATGGGCCATCAAACAGAGGATGTTATCGGGTTTTGTGTTGACTTCATTCCTGGCCTTAAGAAGATAGGTCTCCCTAAATCGCGGTATGAGGGGAGACTGACTGGAAAAGGAACTCTTGGAAGAGACTCAATAATATGCAGGGACGGATATTCTTGGTCTCAAGCACACTACACAGTTCTACAGAACTCTACCTTGGTGACCCCGTATGTCGATGAACACAAGAACAGTCTGCGCTCCAAACACCCGGAGCAGTGCAATGACTGGATTACATGTGAACACATCAAGACTTTCAGCAGTTGGTTGGAAACACGTCTCAGAGGTGACAACACTGTTTGTGATGAGTTGTACTTGTTGTCCAGGGGACCATCTTTGACTGTATTGACTTAGAAAGGATACGAGATAAATGGGAATACATTTTACACGATCGCCCAAGATCAAAAGAGCACCAACCAAAATAGCGGTGTCCGCTTTGATGCAGCAACCGAGAGCGGAAAGGACACATATTATGGTTACATAGTGGACATGTGGGAACTTGACTACGGACCTGATTTTAAGGTCCCTTTGTTTAAGTGCAAATGGGTCAATCTGTTAGGCGGCGGGGTACAGGTAGACCCACAGTACGGAATGACAACAATGGATCTGAAAAATCTTGGGTACACTGACGAACCGTTCGTCCTAGCCAATGATGTGGCAAAGGTTATCTATGTGAAGGACATGTCTACCAAACCGAGAAAAAGAAAAGATAAGGAAGCGAATACATCATACAATGAGCCAAAGCGCCACATAGTTCTTTCAAGAAAAAGGGACATCCTGGGAGTGGACGGCAAGATAGACATGTCTGAAGATTATGAAAAGTTTCATGAAATTCCTCCCTTCAATGTCAAGGCTGACCCAAGCATCCTGATAAACAATGAAGATTATACATGGTTACGGCGCAATAAGCAAATGACACAAGCGAAGAAAAAGTGAAGACTTTCTCCCGCAACTATTATGATGATACCATGCCAACTTTGTAACACACGAACATGCTACCATTGTCCGTTTTGTACATGCACATGCTATGTGGGTGAAATTATGATACCATGCCAACTTTCAACTTTTTCAGAGTTCATTTGAAATGCTTTCATGTCTTATGGTTCGGCCCTCGTAATACCATGACCATTAGTCCCTGGCCCATGCCAACTTTCAACTTTCAACTTTCTAGAACTAATGGCACTAACAGAAAGTTTATAATTTTGCTCCTCGCCCCTGGCCCATGACCATTAGTCCCGATTTGTGCCACAAACCGGGACTAAAGGGTTGGTCCTCGTTGCGGGCAGAGTTTAGTCCCACCTCGCCAACCGAAGGGGGCTCACACCGGTTTATAAGCCCTTCCCTCTCTGCCTTGTTGAGGTCCTCTCAAAGTGAAAATAGATGCCCTAATAGAGAAAAGTTTAGCCTAAATTCATAGTGAATTTCTCTGAAATTCATAGAAATTTACTAGGAATTTAGGTTGAATTTTTTCTATAAGCGCATCTATTCTCATTTTTTTAGTAAGTTAATCACAAACTTGTGATTCAAACAATTTTCAAAGAATTCAAATTTTAACTATTCAAAATTGAAAACTAATGGCACTAACAGAAAGTTATAATTTTCTAAAACTAATGGCACTAACAGAAAGTTTATAATTTTGCTAACCTAAAAGCAAACAGAATTAAAAATTAAAGCAAAAAACAAAAGAAAATAAATAATGCGAAAAACAAATTAAAAACAGGAAAAAAACTATTTTTATAGTAAAGTTAATCACAAAATAAAATAAATAAAGCAACAAAGAAAACAAAAAACTAAAAAGTGTTTTCAAATTTGAAAACTAATGACACTAACAGAAATTTATAATTTTCTAAAACTAAAAGCAAAAAGAATAAAAATAAAGCAAAAAAACAAAAGAAAATAAATAATGCAGAAAACAAAACAAAAAAACTGGAAAAAATAGCAACAATAATTATTTTGTTGTAAGTAGAAACAAAATAAAATAAATAAAGCAACAGAAAGTTTATAATTTTGCTGACCTAAAAGCAAAAAGAATTAAAAAATAAAGCAAAAAACAAAAGAAAATAAATGATACAGAAAACAAAACAAAAAAACTGAAAAAAAATAAAAATAGCAACAATAAGTATGTTGTTGTAAGTAGAAACAAAATAAAATAAATAAAGCAACAAAGAAAACAAAAAAAGTGTTTGCAAATTTGAGAACTAATGGCACTAACAGAAAGTTTATAATTTTTGTAAAACTAAAAGCAAAAAGAATGAAAAAATAAAGCAAAAAACAAAAGAAAATAAATAATTCAGAAACAAAACAAAAAAACTGGAAAAAAATTAAATATAGCAACAATAAGTATTTTGTTGTAAGTAGACCCAAAAAAACAAAAAAAACAAACAAAGTGCCACCTACTGGGCACCCACGGCCTGAATACGACTAGAAAACCTACCATGGGCCAGGATTCAGGCCCGCTGGAGGCCCAGTAGGCCCACAGGCAAACATTGCACGGTTAGGCCCGAAAGCCTGCTTTAGAGAGGAGCACACCGCACCTTATAAACAGGTGCGGCTCCCTCTCAACTAGCGAGGTGGGACTAAACATTTGGGCGCGGGGCAGCACAAGGCCTTTGGTCCTGGTTGGTGGCACCAACCGGGACTAAAGAGGGGCATTGGTCACGGTTGCACCAACCGGGACTAAAGGGGGCATTGGTCACGGTTGGTGCCATGAACCGTGAC
>NC_041390.1:64430353-64445801 GCF_002162155.2 Triticum dicoccoides | reverse complement strand
GCCCCTCTTTAGTCCCGGTTGGTGCCACCAACCGGTACCAAAGGCCGCCGCT
This sequence comes from Triticum dicoccoides, assembly GCF_002162155.2. Lineage (NCBI taxonomy): Eukaryota > Viridiplantae > Streptophyta > Magnoliopsida > Poales > Poaceae > Triticum > Triticum dicoccoides. The sequence continues at coordinate 64,445,749 of NC_041390.1, read as the reverse complement.
TCCCGCCCTTTGGGCTGCTGAAAATTGGCCTTTGGTCCCGGTTGATGGAATCAACTGGGACTAAAGAGGGGCATTGGTCACGGTTCGTGCCATGAACCGGGACTAAAGGCTTTGCTATATAAGCAGCACTTAGCAGTTTCTCCAAAATCCATCCCTTTCTTCTCCGCCTGATGCCCGCTGCTCTGCCTCGTCGCCGTCGCCGCCGAGCCGTTAGGCTGCTCCACCTCGTCGTCGCCGCCGCCTCCGACGCCGTCGGGCTGGTCCACCTCACAGTCGTTGCCGCCTCCGACGCCGTTAGGCTGCTCAACTTTGCCGTCGCCGCCACCCTCGAACGCCACCTCACCGTCATCCCCGCGCCCCGACGCCGCCCGCCGTGCTCCGCCACCCCTCTGTGAGCACCTGCCTCGTGCCCCTGCCTTGCCTCGCTCCCGCGCCCCTGCCCTGCCGTGCCCCGCCGGCGCCACCGCTGCCGCCATGCCCCTCTGCCCCACCGGCGCCACCACTTTTTTTATTAGTTTAATTATTTTCATATATATATATAATGTATGTGTATGTATGTGGCTATATGTTTTTGTTCATATGTTGCAATATGTTTTTTTATTTTTATTAGTTTATTTTTTTGTTCATATGTGATGTATATGTGTATGTGGCTATAATGTATATGTGTATGTGATGTATGTGGCTATAATTTGCTAAATATATATGTTAAAAATGTTTTCTTGTTCATAGAAAGTTTTTGTTCATATATAGAAAGTTACAATTTTAGAAAAGTTTTATATATGCAAAAGTTACAATTTTAGAAAAAGAAGGACAGGAAAGAAGAAAATAAGAAGAGGAAAGAAAGAAGAAGAGGAGAGGAAAAGAAGAGGAGAAATAAATAAGAAGAAGAAAAAAGAAGGAAAATAAGAGGAGAAGAAGAAAGGAATAGTGGAGAGGAAGAGAAAATAGAATATTCTATTTTCTCTTCTTCTCCACTATTCCTTTCTTCTTCTCCTCTTTTTTTCTTATTTTTTTTCTTCGATCTTCTCCTCTAGATATTCCTTTCTTCTTCTCCTCTTTCTTCTTCTTCTTCTTCTGAATTTTTATCGGGAACGAGGGTGTCGAGGATCGCCGAGGGGTCGAGGGTCAGGAACTAGGGTAGAGGGTCGAGGGTCGTTAAGGGGTCAAGGGTCGAGGGTTTCAGGGTCGAGGGTTCGAGGGTTCTATAGGGTCTAGGGATCGAGGGTCGAGGGTTCAAGGGTCGTCTAGGGGTCGAGGGTTCCAGGGTCGTCGAGGGTTCGAGGGGTCTAGGGTCGCCGAGGGGTCGAGGGTCGTCGAACATGAGAGGAAGAAGAGGATAAAAAAGAATAGGAATAAGAAAAAAAAGAGGAGAAGAAAGAATAGAGCAGAAGATCTCCTCTATTCTTTCTTCTCCTCTTTTTTTTCTTCTTCCTCTTCTTTTTTTATCCTTGAAGCGTTGTCGAGGCCACCCAAAACCCTAGAGAAGCAGCATCGAGGCCACTAATTAATATTAGTTCTACGTTTGCCACTAATATATCCATCTGTCATGTTTGAATAATAATTGCCATGTTGTCAATATTTGTAGAAACTATGGACACCGCCCAAGACGTAGTACAAGAAGAGTTGTTGGGGGACATAATCGCACGAGGAAGTGATGTCGTCTGCTCGTTGTTTCTCAATGAATCCGATGATCTGGAAGCAGCTGGCTATGATTATGATGGCTCCGGTGACCTAATGCCGGTGCAAGAAGGAGACCATGAGGACGGCTCCGATGACCCAATGCCGGTGCAAGAAGGAGACCATGATGACGTCTCCGGTGACCGAACCGAGTCCGGCCAGGTATATATATTAGTTAAGCTTCTACTGACTAGCTAATTGATGCATTCACTGTTTTGGTATGTACACATATTAATTAAGTCTTTGTTCTTTTTTCTAGCCCTCCGGATCGAGCACAACTTCGGTAAAGAGACGAGGCCCGAAGAAAAAGTTGAGCTCGGATGAAAAGTTTGAGATCATAGCAATCGCGCCCGACGGCCAACCGATTGAACCCCTCCGGATAAAGAGCGCATTTGTTGCTCAGTGCGGGGTTTTGGTTAGGGACAAGATCCCAATCAGCATCCAGCAATGGTTTAAGCCGGCTATAGAAGACCCTGAGGTGTCTTATGTCAATGATATGCAAAAAAATGATCTTTGGACTGAGCTGAAGTCAAATTTCACCCTACCGCCAGAGAATAATCCAGAGAAGCCAGTTAAAGAGCAATTAATCAAGTATTTTGCTCTTAAGACGATGGCAGAACTATTCAGGAGGTGGAAGAAAGAGCTGAATAAGTTTGTCGAAAATAATGAGACACCAGATTCAAGGGCAGATATGAGAAGATTAGAGATCACTGGCCCGCATTTGTGGCCCACAAGACATCGGAAAAGAGTAAGAAGATGTCGGCGACAAACAAGCAAAATGCTGCGAAGAAGAAGCATCACCATCGCATGGGGTCAGGTGGCTACCTCGTAGCCCGGCCTAAGTGGGCCAAGACTGAGAATGATCTGGTTGATAAAGGGATTGAACCAGAGACAATTAACTGGCCAGACCGTTGCCGGACTTGGTTCTTCGGGGCTGGCGGAACCTTGGACCCTGTAACAGGGAAGTGCATTTGGACGAATGATCAAATGGACATACCAGTCAGGAAGCTTCAGCAGTATATCGAAGCAGCGTAGCAAGGGACGTTCTTTCCAGACAGAGAGAACAACGAGCTCACAATGGCCCTCGGGAATCCTGAGCACCCTGGACGGACACGAGGCACGCCAGGCTCCATTCCGTGGAAGGTTGGGTTTCCGGACGCAGGCGGTTACAAATCCCATGAGAGGAGGAAAAAAGTGCAACAGACCCAAATGCAGACGCTGCAAGCAAGGGTACAAGCGATAGAGGAATGAGAAGCAAATCGCAGCAAACATACTGCTGAAGCTTCCCCTGAAGCTACCCCGCCATCTCAGCGGAGAAGCAGCGTGGCTTCCACCGAGCTGTTTCAGCCGGAGCATGCCTTGACGGCTCCTGCCAGCTATCCCGTGGATGCTATCACGGAGTCTCAAAATTGCCACCTTATGACGCAATGGATAAATTTGAAGGTCAAGGCGGCTGTTGGCTCTGTTTATCCTACTGAACCCGGCGCAACTTTTCACTGCCGGCCGATTCCAGAAGGATATGCTAGGGTGATGGTGGATGAAATAACGGAGGGATTTGAGGACCTCCAGCTTGACCACCCTACCGGTGAAGGGGAGACTAGACTGGAGTCTGCTCTGAAGACTCCATGCCTATGGCGGAAGGAGCTCATCAACCTTCCGAACTGGACGCCTCCGCCTCCTCCTCCTCCTCCGGCAAGTCAGGGCACTCCGCCTCCTCCACCGCCTCCTCCTCCGGCGAGTCAGGGCACTCCGCCTCCTCCACCGCCTCCTCCTCCGGCGGGTGATGATCAGGGCACTCGACCGGCTCCTTCTCCAGCGCGTGGCGGCACTCCGCCTCCTTCTCTGCCTGCGCCGACGCGCCCGAGCAGCCAGCCTCCTCCTTCTCCGCCTCGTCAGCAAGGGCGGAAGAGACCTACTGCCGCTCCGGCTGCTCCGGCGCGTCGTAGTCCTTCTCCTCCGCCTCGTAAGCAAGTAAAGAAGACAACCGCTCCGTCTGCTCGGCCAGCGTCTAGCAGTACAGCCAGAGGCGGGAGGACATACAAATTCGGTCCTTCTCTGAAGACTCCAGAGAAGTTACCATACGAGAGGACCCCGGAGGAGAACGTCGATATCGCGCGAACCGAAGTGGATGACTGGTTTCAAGGGTTGAAAGCAAAGAGACATCCACCTCCGGAGGAGAAGGTAGATCCAGTGAAAGTGAAGCGCACTCTGGCTGCCCTGACAAAACCACCCAAGTCTCCGCCGAAAGGAAACTATGAGCGCATTATTGGAAAGGAATTTGCCGAAGCGGAGCGGTCGGGAAGTACTATCAGTGATCAAAGGCTGAAAGAACGACGAGCTGGGAAACAAATTACCCAGCTCAGCGAAAAAGCGAAGCAATCGTGCCCCCCGCTCAAGGTGCCTAGCGACAACGTGGCTAATGATCCGAGGATGGTGCCCGGTTATAGCAATCTTGCCAATTACCTGCCCGACGATGTACATTATGAACCCATGGAGGTGCAGATACAAAGATACGAGTACGGGAAGCCTCTCGTCAAAAATGAAAGATCTCTATCAATGATGATGCGAAGATTGCATGATTGGTACTTGAAAATCTGCAGAGACTCTGGGGGGAGGAGTACTTTGTATATGAAAGTTAAAAAGGAGCATGACCTCGTTGGAATTGAACTGTTGCCTGTTCCATTTGAGGAGTTCTTTCAGATTTCAATCAATTGGCCCTCGATAAAACAACGGTCACCTGCTACTGTCTGTAAGTAGTACTACTTCTGTCATTAAGTCTCTCTATATAGCTCAGCTCTTTCATTGCATGTATTTATAATCATCCTCACTATATTATGCAGATTGAAGATCACCGAATTGAAGAAAAGACAAGTCGGTGATATTGGGTTCATTAACACATATCTCATAGAGGCAACTCAGGTTAAATTTCATGTCGCAGATACCGAGGCCAACTTGCTACGATCGTTGGTAATAAATGAAAACAAAGATATAATACTCTTTCCTTACAACTTCGAGTGAGTGTTACTGTCTTGTGCGTATTCGGTTTCCCTTATATATATATTAGTCAAGGTTATAATAATGTAATTGATGAGTTATGCATGTGTGTGCAGTTACCACTATATTCTCCTAGAGATTAAGCTTGAGCTGGGACTAGTAACTGTCTTAGACTCAAAACGAAAAGATCCCCAGGACTATGCGGACATGACTCAAATGCTCGAGAAGTAAGTTAAATCGATCATTATCCACCATATCAGAAACTTTGTTCATTTCCTGATATATCAAGTAATTGTTTTCTTTGTTTGGCAGGGTTTGGAAAAAATTCTCCAAAAAAGCTCCAGGACTCCCGAAGAAGCTGCAATTTAGACACCCGAAAGTAAGTACTATAGTAGCATATTCCGCGCATCTCCTATTGATTTGGCATTCTTGCTTATCAGTTTGATTGACCTCTATTTCTTGTAAAGTGGTTGTGGCAGGAAAAAGGGAATGATTTCTGTGGATACTACATTTGCGAGTCCATCCGCCACATGACCTATGAGCGGGGCTACACTGACGAACAATATGAAGTACGTAAATAACAACATTCACAATTTTATTTTATTACCATCATTTGTGTTGAGTTTCATTCATTCATATATATATGTATTGACCCCCTTCTTCAAATTAGATGTTTCGGAAGCGGGATGAACTCCTAGCACCAGCTCGCATGCGAGCAATTCAAGAGGAATTGGCGGCATTCTTTCTTGACCACGTGATCGCTGAAGATGGAGAATACTATGTGGACCATCAGTCCGTATGATTATATTTGTAAGAGATAATTATTGTATATATGTAGCTGGTAGTGTCGGATAGATATACAAGAACTTGTTGTTCGACCAATCTCTCGGAGAAGGAGAGGTGGTCGATATCACTTCTCTCTGTATGCATATATGTTCATGACGATCTTCTGTTTCCTTCGTTTGCTTACTAGCTAGCTAGCGTGTCTAGTCCTCTCTATACGTATGTATAGTACGTAGCGTCAACCAAGCACGGACATAAGAGAGGACACTTCTCTCTATTAATTATAGCTAGCTAACACAATATATGAAACACCTAAATTAACCCCCCAAAACCCCCAAACCCCCCCCCCTTTCAAAAAAAACAAAACCCCCAGCCACAGAAATGCGGATGCGTGGATGCCTATTGGTTCCGGTTGGTGCCACCAACCGGGACCAAAGGGTCTCCTGTCTGGGCTCCGCGCACAGGCCACGTGGAGGCCCATCAGTCCCGGTTCTGGATTGAACTGGGCCTAAAGGGGCAGGGCATTAGTACCGACCCTTTAGTCCCGGTTCAGGAACCGGGTCAAAAGGCCCTTATGAACCGGGACAACAGGCCCTTTTCTACCAGTGAGTCTAGAACCACCAGATCCAATCTAGACACCATCTCGGATGGGGTTCACCACCTCCATTGGTGCCTTTCCGATGATGCGTGAGTAGTTCTTGTAGACCTTCGGGTCCGTAGTTAGTAGCTAGATGGCTTCCTCTCTCTCGCTGAATTCTCAATACAATGGTCTCTTGGAGATCCATATGATGTAACTCTTTTTGCGGTGTGTTTCTTGGGATCGATGAACTTTGAGTTTATGATTAGATCTATCTTTTTAGGACTTTTATAACTACCAAATGTTCGTATTTTAGCAATAGGCAAGAACAATCCTTACTTCACTCTAGTTATATACATGCATGCATTAGAATGACTAAATTTCCTTTGACGTGCACTCCTCCCTCTAATTACATGCATATATGCACTAAAGGACGAAAAGTTGATGTCATCCTAGATTATTTTTTTAACTTCAAAATGTTTTGTAGCTCAAACCATCGCTCCAATTGAAAAACCGTCTTCACAAAATAAATTCGTCTCGATGAGATTTTCGAAACTACATTCCATATTGATATGTTCTGATGACTTTTTTCCAGACCAAAGTTACCACATATGAGAGACGTAACTTATCAAGTATGTCATACATAAGTTACCGTGTCATTTACTCAAAAGTTACCGGGTATGTTTTCAACAAACTTTGTCCCATGGTCAAAAAGTGATTATGATGTTTGTAGTGAGTTATCAGCTCTGTTCTGTATATTACCATGTTGCACAAAAGTTATCGGGGTATTTTTTTCAACAATTTTAAGTCCCTTGGTCAAAAAATTATCACGATATTTGTATATGAGTTATCAGCTCTCATGTGTGTGTATTATCATGTTGTTTACACAAGAGTCATTGGGAGGTATTTTTTAATAACATTTTTCCCTGGTCAAAAGGTTACCACGTGTGGATTTAACAAGTTATCAGCTCTATTGGATGTATATTACCATGTTATTACACACAAGTTATCAAGCTATGTTTTCAACAAACTTTTATCCCGGGGTCAAAAGTTACCGTGAGGTTTGTAGTGAGTTATCAACTTTATTGTGTGTATACTACAGTGTTATTTGCACACAAAGTATCGGGAATATGTTTTTCAACAACTCAAAGTTGTATCGGTGTTTGTACCCAAGTTATCAAGTCTGTGATGAGGTTATTACCATCATATTTATAAAGAAGTTATCAGGTGTGTATTAACTTTTTTGTCGAGGTAAAAAGTTACTGCAATGTTTGTACCTAAGTTTATCAGGTCTGCGATACGTATATTACCATACTATTTAACACGAATGTTACTGATAGTGTGTTTTTCAACAACACCCATTATCAAAGTCAGCATGGGGATTTTGTATCTAAGTTATCAGGTCTACGGTGTGTCTATTACCATCATATTTATACATCAATTATCGGGGTGTGTACTCAACAACATTTTTGTTGCAAGTAAAAACATTACAATAGTTTTTGTGCCTAAGTTACAAGGTCGGCTGTGTTTCTATTACCATCATATTTATATAGAAGTTATCACGAGTGCATATTAAATAAAAAAATTCCCACCTAAACCAGGTTACTGCAGTGTTTGTACCTCAGTTATCAGGTCCGCCGCATGTATATCACTGTACCATTTTACGTGAAAGTTACCAACGACATGGTGTAATTAAAATGGATCTCTTGTATTTTCTTAGGTAAACATATTTAAAAAACGATAAACAGAAAAACAAACTATCAGATGGTGAGTACAAGAGCCCGCCTCAACTTAAATGCATAAAAATAATCTAACATGCAGCTAATCACAATGTAGAGCAAGCGTAGATGGTTGTTGGGTATGACCCACCAGGTCCAAGGTTCGAGTACCAACATTTGCTTTTTTTAACGGGATTAAAAAGTAGACATCTCCAAAAAAAAGTAAGAGGTGTGGATATTGAGAGGGGGATCGGGAGATGTGCAGATTGAGCGTGATTTTGGGATCGCGGAAAAAAAGACAGTTGGAGTGGACGGGATCATTCGGATCTATTCCAAAATTCCAAATGTTTGGAAAATACAAATTGCCATCTTTTTATATCCATGAAAGTTATTTGAGTTTCTTTGATCTCTTATATGCATGATTGCTTATAGCCTCGTATTTCTTCTCCGATATTTGGGTTTTGTTTGGCTAACTTGATCTTTTTATCTTGCAATGGGAAGAGGTGCTTTTGTAGTGGGTTTGATCCCAACAACAGAAGGGGAACCAACACGTATGTATTGTTGCTTCTAAGGATAAAACGATGGGGTCTATCTCTACATAGATAGATCTTGTATACATCATTTCATCATTCTTATTGCATTACTCCGTTTTTCCATGAATTTAATACAATAGATGCATGCTGGATAGCAGTCGATGTGTGGAGTAATAGTAGTAGATGCAGGTAGGAGTCGGTCTACTAATGTTGGACGTGATGCCTATATAATGATCATTTCCTGGATATCCTCATGATTATTTGAAGTTCTATCAATTTCCCAACAGTAATTTGTTCACCCACAATTTGTTATTTTTTCTCGAGAGAAGCCACAAGTGAAACCTACGGCCCCGGGGTCTCTTTCTCATATATTTTCCTTTGTGATCTACTTTTCCTTTGCATTAATTTTCAGATCTATTAAACCAAAAATACAAAAATACCTTGCTGCAATTTATTCTTATTTATTTTATTTGGCGTTCGATCTATCAATCTACTACAAATTTATTTCACGTCCATTTGCCTATCTTGAGGCGACGTACCCGGAAGGGATTGACAACCCCTTTAACACGTCAGGTTGCGAGGATTTGTTATCTATGTGCAGGGGCTATTTACATTGTGTTGCTTGGTTCTCCTACTGGTTCGATAAACTTGCTTTCATATCTCAGGGAAATACCTACCGCCGCTGTGATGCATCATCCCTTCCTCTTGGGGGAAATACCGACATAGCTTCAAGAGAGATCAACTTTCTCAATAAACTGAGTAATATCGGCATTATATTCATAATTCTCATAGAAATATTTAAGTATAGCATAATTTTTAGATCTGTAAAGAGCATCATCAAAGTCTTCATACTTTTCAAACAAGGAGTTAATTTCATAAGCACCCATAAGAGCAACAAATTCTTCTATTTGTTCCACATCATAGCAACCATATATACCATTAGCATAAGAAGCCAGTGTTACATTATCATGAAATTCACATGAAAGGGAAGGTATGGAGCCTTCATCCTAAAGCAACAAGTATAATCATATCTCAAGCATAAAGTCCAAGCATACCATTGCAAATAATCAATTTGATCCCATAAGTGTTTCCCTTTTTGAGACAACCAATAATCCCTAAAGTATTCCCATTGACCCAAAGTATCTCCCATTATCAAGTTGAATGGAGATATATCAGGATTATGAAACTAATGTTTAAAATTTTCCACATAACGAGCATCGAGAGTTTTAGGAGGTTCCCCATCTTCATGAGTAGCAAGTGCTACCTCTTGAGCACTGCGTTGGTTTTCCCCGAAGAGGAAGGGATGATGCAGTAAAGTAGCGTAAGTATTTCCCTCAGTTTTTGAGAACCAAGGTATCAATCCAGTAGGAGGCTACGCGCGAGTCGCTCATACCTGCACAAAACGAATAAATCCTCGCAACCATGCGAATAGGGGTTGTCTGTGGCACCCTGACCCGCATGGAGCAGGGGGCCTTCGCACGTTAGCCCAGGATAACACCTGATGCATGACAGGTCCATAATACAGCATTCCAGGTACAAGAATATTCATCAAATACATGTATATGAGATTACATCATTGATGAATACAATTATCTGGCATAGCCCTAAGGCTATTAAACGACAGCGGAACTCTGATTGAATGGCGGCGGAAGTCTTGGTTTGGCAGCATAACAACTCTGGTTGGGCTCCACAACTCACAGGACTGGCAAGGTTACGGCCTAGCACGACGGATCAGGCGAACAATACGGGTATGACCTACAAAACTGGCATGACACGCCAAGTCAGTACATTGAATGTACTTGCAAGACAACCAAATACATAGCATCCAAAAAAGCAGAAGACAAAGCGAGAACCGAGCGCATGCAACATCCTACCTCATATCAATTACTAAACATGGCAAGATAAAAAATCAACTAAGCATGAGCACATCGTAGCATCTATTAACATGGCAATAACATGGCATATCAAAACATGCTTCTAACATGGCAATAACATGGCATAATAGCATCATGAAACTATGCTGAAAATAAACTACCAATAATATCCAATGCAGACATATCATATTAACTTTATGCAATCATCTTCTGTTCTATCATGGTTCTTTAAATGCAAATAATGATATATTACTCATGCAATGTAACCAAACTTGTACACCGAGTCCCTCGGACTCTCTTATTAACGGGTTGCCTCACAACCGAACAGTGATCTTTCTGGCGATCACAACCATGACCAACACTTGGTCTCCAACACTCACCGAGACCTCGTCCCGTGATCATATCAAAATATCATCGTGACTCCTCACGACTATCTCATAGTCCAAGTCACCATATTTTTGTTATCACATATTTATTTACCAACTTAATTATTTCGGTTTATCCTCCATTTCGACCAAGACCTGATAGTAGGACCTACTACGAACTATCGCTATCGATAGACATTATACACTCTGCAGAGGTAGCACACTGTACCCACACCACGGAACCCATGGCCTCGTCATCCCATTCGGGTGGACCAACAGCATTCTGACGAAACCGACCTACTGCCATGACGCCCTCCCGGCCACTCCGACCCAATCCCAACAGGCTAGTCCTGGGTGGCCCCGTGTCTACCAAAGACACCCCGACCACCGTCATGGTCAAAACAATCCCACTCGGGGACTCGGTACCATAATCTCATCAACGAGCACACAAGATTATGTCTGCCTACCTGATCAGGGTAAGCACGTCCATAACCTTCCCTAGTGGGAGGCACCGACGAGAGGTCATGGCAATAGCTTGCATTAAGGCCTTCCCACAAAGGCAAATGTGGCTGCACTGAAAAAGTTCGATTTGGCGGCACTATGACTCGATCCCATCGATGACGGAGGAGGTTTGTTATTATTAAGTCATTTTATTTCCTTCTCCATGATCATGAGCATATATAACATGGATGGAACAATGAGCATGTAGCATACAAATGCATGGCAAAATATCGAACTCCTCAAGTGCACAACTATAACATAAAGAACATGACAATAGCATATCAACGGTGCATTACAATCCTCATATCATTTTATAATGATGACATGTAAATAAAGTAGAGTAGTGACATGGCATTATTAATAATAACATTCTAATTAGCATGGCAAAAGATATCATGAAAACACAAGCATGCAAGAAAGCATAACGGAATAACTGTAGACAAAAACGATATGAAACAACTGCAACTACACACACACGAGGTGCAAGCAAAAGTCAAGATGCAAGTCTGGGCTCATGATAAGAGGTTGGCTTACCTGGTCATTTTCACTATGTGAAAATATTATGAAAATGACATCAACGGAACGGTCTTGACGAAACAAAGATGTGGGCTTTGGATTCACCTGATTCGGAGTTACGGTAAAAAGATACGGACGTTTAAAGCTCAGGGACTAGTCTATAAAAACATTTCTACAAACATGTCCCTGGTAGCTTAAACAGAACGTGTGTTTTCTGAAAATACGTCTTCCAGAGAGGGAAATGTATTCCCAGCCGAAGTAGAGGAGAAATACGCCTTCTGAGGCTGAAAACATACTTCCAGCAAATGCGCTTTCCGCAGGGAAAACGTGTTTCAGCTCGAAGCCACGAAAGAGTACGCCTTCGCTTGGGGAAGGTGCACTGCCGCGAATGCGTCTCCACTTAATCTAGTCAGCAGGCCCGCCACATCAGTGCTGAGACAATGACCGACGGGGCCCACGGCATCTTCTCTCTCCCTCGCCTGTTTCTTCTTCTCCATCGCGAGGCCGAGGCAGAGGAGCGCCGGGGCTCTCGTCGGGGCCGGCGACTGGAGGCACGGGAGGGCCAGGCGACGCGCGCGGCGGCTCTGCTACTCCATGTCGCGCCCGTAGATAGCCTCGGAGGGGCTCGGGGCAGCCTGCAGCACCGTGGCCATGGAGGTCCGCGGTGGCCAGAGACAGAGGGCGGAGGGGTCGGTGGTTGGGTGGCTCCGGTAGGGGAAAAGGAGGGGCGGCGAGCCAGGGAGGATCGCCGGGGAGTGGCGCGTCCATCCATGGGCTCGGACTAGTCAGGGGACGGTCGGAGAGTGGTGCTGGGCACGGAGGCCGTGGACGAACTCCGGCTAAATTGTCGGGCTCCGGCGAGGGATTCGACCGAGCACGGGCACTGGGGTGGACTGGAGGGAGGGGAGAGGAGGTTGGGAGTGCTGGCTTGCTCGGGGAGGGTCGCGGACGGGCTATTTATTGCCAGACGAGGAGCACCCGAGCTGGGCACCGCCGAACGCGTCAGGCCGAGGCTCTGCTGGCCGAGGCTCTGCCAGCCGCAGCAGTCACAGGGACGTGCAGGAAGGCGACGAGGAGGGTGCGGACGAGTGCCAGAGAGTCATGGAGACGAGCAAAGCGTGCGGACGAATGGAGGAAGAAGACATCAGGGAGGAAGACGACATGCATAGGAGCGCACTATTCCGGTCGTTGGCACAGCTCGTCGGAGAAGAAAACGAAGGGGGGCAGCGGTCCAGAGGGAAGACGACGACGAGGGGGAGCCTCTGGACATTAATGGCGAGGCCAGAGATGGTCGGGGCAGCGATGCCGACGACAACAGTGGCTAGACCACCGTTTTGGCTTGTTACACTCGTGGTCACCACTGGCATGGCGCGCTCTGGGGTTTTCACTGAGGTAAGATCATGTCTACCGCGTAGTCCTTCCAGCGTGGAGTATTACTACGGTAAAGGGTTGGGCAGAGATAAATGGAGCTGAGTAAAACAAGGTCCACAAGTTTACTGCTGCAAACTTGATCACATCCTATAAAGTAAACCAGAGAGGGTAAAAGGTAAACTTGATGTCTGGGAGGCTTGGGGTAGAAAGGACTAAGGTCCTGGGAGTTTTGAGGTAAAATGGAGAACTATTTACCATAGTTGTTGTACAACCACCAAACTGACCCAAACCTGAATCATGATGAAGCACTCACTAGGAGTGATGGGTTAGGCTAAATCTTGGCAAAGCCTGATGATTTGAACATACCATGATGCTGTAAAAAGTTCATACCAAATGGACTCACAAAAATGGTACTTCCTTCACAGCTATCATTTCTGTCCAAAAACTTAAGAAAAATCCTCAGGGCAATTGGCAGAAGATATGAGCCCAAATCTTGTGGAGATAGGTTATATAGGTAGGATAAGGCCTGGGAAAATTATCAGCCATAATGGAGCAAGATAAAATACACTTGCTTCACAAACTGAAAAATTGGACAGAAAACAAGAATTGTTCCTGTGCTCACATAGTTCAATTGAATGAGATGAATCTTGGAGGAGTGTGATAATATGATCATTAGAGACAGATGGAAAAGTTTCAGCTCATTTTGATCATCCATGAGGGTACTTCCTTCACAGACAAGCAAATCTGAACAGAAACTTGAAAAATTTCCGAGGACGATTGGATAGATGGATTGAACTGATTTTTTGGTATCCAGAGGTGATTTGTAATTTTTAATCACCTTGCCAAAATATAGCTCAATTGGAGTTAGGAATAAAGCACTTCCTTTGCAAAATTTCAGACAGGGCAGAAACTTGCATTGGATCATGTGCTCAAATTATGATCTTTGAAGCATGGGCTTGGATGGAAAGGTGAAGATATATCAAGTACAAGCTCAACAAATTATGTGGGAATTTTCCCTGCTATAAAAATGGTAGTTCCTTTGGAAACTGACAGAAATACAATATTGGATTAAAATAGGAAAAGGCAATTTTCCATATTTAATTATGGCCAATATCTTTGCCAGAGCTTGGTTTAGGCATAAATATCAAATCCACCAATTCTCATGAATTTAGGAGATGACTAGCTATGCCTTTGTATTTTATTCCTCAGAAAGGCAAGAAAAGGAATAAATCATAATTCAAAAATATTGCATTGGACTTAGCAATATTTTTGCATATCCAAGGTTCAGAAAGTTAGGAGGATCCCTGGGAACAATTGTGAGGATCAACAGATCAAAGGAAATGATAGCTTTTTTGTAATCACAAAGGGCACATTCAAATTCCAAAAATTTGGAATTGGGGTTTGAGAGGGTTTGGGATGATGCAAATGAGGTCTTGCCCACTAAAAAAGACATGAGAAAGATTTTGAAGGGATAAAGATGACAAAATTTCTCAAAGTCTTCCAACAAACAAAAGAGAAAATTTTGAAAATGAGTGCCAGGAGAGAATAACAGCACAAAAATTGATAACCCAATTTTGGGGTTGTTACATTGTCAATCCCTACATAGCCACTTACGAGAGTGAGATCTGATAGATATGATAAGATAATATTTTTTGTACTTTTGTGATAAAGATGCAAAGTAAAATAAAGGCAAAGTAAAAAAAGCGAAGGAAATAACTAAGTAGTAGGAGATTAATATGATAAAGATAGACACAAGGGCCATAGGTTTCACTAGTGGCTTCTCTTGAGAGCATAAGTATTCTACGGTGGGTGAACAAATTACTGTTGAGCAATTGATAGAATTGAGCATAGTTATGAGAATATCTAGGTATGATCATGTATATAGGCATCACGTCCAAGACAAGTAGACCGACTCCTCCCTGCATCTACTACTATTACTCCACTCATTGACCGCTATCCATCATGCATCTAGAGTATTAAGTTAAAAACAGAGTAACACACTACTAGGAAAAGGGCTAAAGATAGGATTGACACTAATGGCGCACCAGAGAAGTGGTGCGCCACTACTATATACTAATGGCGCACCTGGTGGAGATACGCCATTAGTGTGTAATACACTAATGGCGCACCAGGCAGAAGGTGCGCCACTAGTAAAACAATTTTTTTTTTCATTTTTTCAAACATTCTAATGGCGCATCCGTGCAAAGTGCGCCATTATTAGTTAGAACTACTAATGGCGCACTGGCGACTGAGTGTGCCAGTAACTTTTTTTTAATTTTTGGCAAAAAAACTTTCTAATGGCACACCGCCGCTTGGTGCACCATTAGTACGCTTCCCCCCCACTCCACCTATTCCCCTCCCTCCCTTCCTCCCCACTCAGTACGCCCCCTCCGCCCCAACCGTACGCCGCCGCCGCGCCTGCACGCCCCCTCCGCCCCCTCCGTCCCCTCCGTCCCCTGCCGCCGCCGCCCCGACCCCCGCCCCCGC
>NC_041390.1:64425289-64430000 GCF_002162155.2 Triticum dicoccoides | reverse complement strand
CCTGCCGCCGCCGCCCCGACTAGGAGGAGGACGAGGAGGAGGAGGAGGAGACGATGACCGCCTCTACCTCAGCTCAGCCAGGCCACGCGACGCCGAGCCGAGCGCCGCCTCCCTCGTCGTCCCCACTCCGCCCGCGGCCGCGCCCTCGACGTCCTCCCGCCCAAGCCGAGACGCAGAGACAGGTGAGTGGAGGAGCCCGCCGTGTGTCACCGGAGCTTCAACGCCCAGCCGCTGCCGGAGCTTCAATGCCGACGTCTTCCTCCATTCCTCCATCCCCTCCCCAGGTGATTCCTCCCTTCTCCTCCACCCCCTCCCCTGCAAACCCTAGGGCAATGGCGGCATGTTATAATTTCTCTCCTGCATGCTTGTACTCGCTAGCAATGGCTTACAAGTCTAATTACTTCTCTTTGTACAGTTTAGTATTATTGACTGATGCATAATTAGTGTGGATTAATCGAACAAATTCCTCTTGATTCCTGCTGGTCCTCACAACACAGAACATTAATATTGTCACTCTGCAAATTATCAGCTGAGCTTTTCTTTCTTCTGAATCACTGTGCCTAGTTTTTTTACATATAATAATTCATTCGGAACAGCCTCCGCTGTTCTTTCCAGATCAAATTTTTTGAGGTTGTTTGGTTTGAAGAATTGTCTTATCAATATGCTTGCTAATTTGAGGACAGTGTGAGGCTTCTGTTCTTTTTCTTGTTTAGTTATGACAATTGTAGTGTTGCTGAACATCTTTGATCAAATGAAGGTGATTGAATCCAAATTGTCAACAGTGAGAATTTATTATGGTATTGGTCACTGTTTGTAATGTGCAGTTGTGAAGTGGCTACCAGAAGGAAACACTTTCAGACCAAATAGTTAGGCAAAAGTTTTGTTTTAAGCATCTTTATTCCATTACCAGTTTAGTATAATATATCCAAGGCACAACATTACCAGTTTATAGTCATATTTTAGCAACTTACCATTGTCCAAGCCATCAAAACCAAATAATGGGGTTGTTTGATCTGAAGAATTGTCAACAATAGGCTTCTAGTGTATTTGTTTATTTTGGGTAGTTGTGTTTAGTGAACAAAACAGACTACATTCAGTGACCAAACTGAAAGCATGCACTGATTGTTGCAAGTATGTTTTCATGTTACCAGATTTTTCCGGTTGATGGTTGTGTTATTTCAGTAGTCACAGTAGGATGATGTGATGATTGACTCATTTTACTTCTAACATTGCATATTTCATAGTCTACTTAGTCTGCTGCATCAGTGCCTAGTCTCACCTTGCTGTTAATGTGCCCTGATAATGATGTATTTTGTCATAAAAATATATAGTGGACTGCCATGATAATGACATGGTCCTGTGTTTGCAAGCTGTCATAATCTTCAGTTTACTTGACTTTTGAGCCTGCTAGTAGTTTACTTCCATGAGTTGTTTTATTGACATGGCACATTTGCAATGGAGTTTTATATATATTTAGCCACTGTTCATTAACAACAAGTCAGTTTTGTTTATAGTTGTGAACTTCTGAAATGACCCATTGGCGACTTCATTACGCGGGGATAATGATTTTGCAGGTACCCCGAGAGGCCCTTGAGTTTGCCGGAATGTCGATTAACTTCCGTTCTGGCAAATTCGGGTACTCCATATGTTTTATGATCTGTTGTAAGGGTACTCATTGGTCTCTTCTGCTGCTTATCAGAGATGGAAGGAAGCAGCCACCGCCGCTCTGCGACACCGCAGTACGAGTTGGATGCTTCCGAGTTCTTCACTATCATACTTGGGACTTCAGTATCATCCATGACGCAGGTATATAAAACGAGAGATCTCCCTTTCACCCATCTCATTATGATATATGTTGTTTGCTACATCACTCATTGTCCCAAACTGCAGAGGTTGCCTGACAGTTTTATGAACATGCTAATGGGTGAAGATCCGCCAAATAATGTGAAGCTGCGACAGGCCGGCAGCGGGTTTCGCAGGCTGTGGGATGTGGAGTTGCTGATCAAGGAGGGCCACATGTACTTGTCTCGTGGGTGGGAGAAGTTCTACCATGCCTACGACCTGCGGCTGGGGTACTTCCTTCTCTTCAGGTACGACGACGACGCCACCATGCTCATCATGAAGGTGTTCAACGCGACTATGTGTCACATGCGCTACACTGAAGATTATGATGTCGGTACGTTCTGCCTCTTCTTATTCCTCTACATTTGTCTTTGTCTCACATCGATTGTTAACGGTCATTGTTGCATTTGGATAGGTAATGGGAGCAGCAGCAGCGACAATGGCTACAGCCAAAGCAGCAGCGACTATGGCTGTAGCGAAAGCAGCAGCGATTCTGGCTGTAGCGAAAGCAGTAGCGATTCTGGCAGCAGCATAGACAATAAGAAGGATGATCCGGACTGGAGTGCGGGAGAAGAGGAGCAGAGTGGGGATGAGGAGCTGCAGGATGACGATGGGCATCAGGCTAAGGATGACCTAGCGCTGGTGGTGGCTGACCAAGGGCAAGAGATGGTGGTGGCTGACCATGGGAAAGAGATGGTGGTGGCTGACCATGGGCAAGAGATGGAGGTGGCTGAGGATGACCTAGCGATGGTCGTTCCTGAAGGTGGCCTCACGATGGTGGTGGTGCCTGACAATGACCACGCACCGGTGGTGGCGTCGACGATCCCACAGCTGGGCGACATGACCACGCCAATTGAGGTAGAAGACTACATCCCACTGCCTCCACCGCCTCCACCGCCTCGCTGCTCTTGGCGCATCAGGCTGAGGAAGGAGAAGGAGAAGAACAATGCATGAGAACTGAACTTTGTCAGGTATGTCAGATCTCCAAAATGATATATATATATACTTAGTTACCTATGTTATCTCTAATATGCTTAGTTTCCTATAGGTTAGCTTCATTTTACCTAAGTTGGCTCTAATATGCTAACTTAGAGCTTATATGCTTAGTTTCCTATAGGTTAGCTCCAAAATAACTTATGTTAGCACAAAGTGATCAAGTTTACACAATAAGCTTATAGACTTTTTCTTATTCTTCTTCTTTTCCAAAATGACATAGGTTAGCTTCATTTTACCTAAGTTGGCTCTAATATACTAACTTAGAGCTTATATGCTTAGTTTCCTATAGGTTAGCTCCAAAATAACTTATATTAGCACAAAATGATCAAGTTTACATAATAAGCTTATAGTCTTCTTCTTATTTCTTTTCCAAAATTCTTCTTATTCTTTTTCTAGTGTTCTTCTTCTTCTAGTATTCTTCTAGTCTTCTTCTTTTTCTTCTTCTAACTTCTTGTTTATCATTTTGCAGATTTGATTTAATTCACGGAAGCTTGCATCGATGGAGTGCTTCTTTTCCATTTGTGTTTTTATTTTGTATCAATGTGAAACTTTTGTGAATTGATGGATAACGGTGTTGGATGAACAATGTGAAACTTTTGTAATATGTAACGATGGAACTATGTGTTGGCTATGTATGTATATATATGATGGAACTTGTGTGTTGGCTATGTATGTATATATGATGGAACTTGTGTGTTGGCTATGATTGTTATATGGATGCTTGTTGTATATATATGTGTTGGATATCTCATAGGTGAAATAGTGACCTGAGATTAAGAAAAAAAATTAAAAAATTGTTACTAATGGCGCATTACCGTGTGGTGCGCCATTAGTATAGCAGACACTAGTGGCGCACCGTGGGCAAAACTAACGGCGCACTGCCTGGTGCGCCATTAGTAAAAAATTCTAGTGGCGTGATACTAATGGCGCACCAGTGATGCGCCATTAGTAGGCAAAATTGGTGCGCCATTAGTAGCCCTTTTCCTAGTAGTGACGCCTTAAGAAAGATGACATGATGTAGAGGGACAAACTCATGCAATATGATGAAAACCCCATCTTGTTATCCTCGATGTCAACAATACAATACGTGCCTTGCTTCCCCTACTGTCACTGGGAAAGGACACCGCAAGATTGAACCCAAAGCTAAGCACTTCTCCCATTGCAAGAAAGATCAATCTAGTAGGCCAAACCAAATTGATAATACGAAGAGACTTGCAAAGATAACCAATCATACATAAAAGAATTCAGAGAAGATTCAAATACTGTTCATAGATAGACTTGATCATAAACCCACAATTCATCGGTCTCAACAAACACACCGCAAAAAGAAGATTACATCGAATAGTTCTCCACAAGAGAGGGGAAGGACATTGTATTGAGATCCAAAAAGAGAGAAGAAGCCATCTAGCTAATAACTATGGACCCGTAGGTCTGAGGTAAACTACTCACACTTCATCGGAGGGGCTATGATGTTGATGTAGATGCCCTCCGTGATCGATGCCCCCTCCGTCAGAGCTCCGGAATAGGCCCCAAGATGGGATCTCGTGGATACAAAAAGTTGCGGCAGTGGAATTAGGTTGTTTGGCTCCGTATCTGATCGTTTGGGGGTACGTAGGTATATATAGGAGGAAGGAGTACGTCAGTGGACCAACAGGGGGCCCATGAGGGTGGAGGGCGCGCCTGGGGGGGGGGTAGGTGCGCCCCCTACCTCGTGGCCTCCTCTTTTGTGTCTTGACATAGGGTCCAAGTCTCCTAGGTCTTGTTCATTGAGAAAATCACGTTCCCGAAGGTTTCATTCCGTTTGGACTCCGTTTGATATTCCTTTTCTTCGAAACCCTAAAACAAGCAAAAAACAGCAATTCTGGGCTAGGGC
>NC_041390.1:64415819-64425279 GCF_002162155.2 Triticum dicoccoides | reverse complement strand
CGGTCTCAACAAACACACCGCAAAAAGAAGATTACATCGAATAGTTCTCCACAAGAGAGGGGAAGGACATTGTATTGAGATCCAAAAAGAGAGAAGAAGCCATCTAGCTAATAACTATGGACCCGTAGGTCTGAGGTAAACTACTCACACTTCATCGGAGGGGCTATGATGTTGATGTAGATGCCCTCCGTGATCGATGCCCCCTCCGTCAGAGCTCCGGAATAGGCCCCAAGATGGGATCTCGTGGATACAAAAAGTTGCGGCAGTGGAATTAGGTTGTTTGGCTCCGTATCTGATCGTTTGGGGGTACGTAGGTATATATAGGAGGAAGGAGTACGTCAGTGGACCAACAGGGGGCCCATGAGGGTGGAGGGCGCGCCTGGGGGGGGGGGTAGGTGCGCCCCCTACCTCGTGGCCTCCTCTTTTGTGTCTTGACATAGGGTCCAAGTCTCCTAGGTCTTGTTCATTGAGAAAATCACGTTCCCGAAGGTTTCATTCCGTTTGGACTCCGTTTGATATTCCTTTTCTTCGAAACCCTAAAACAAGCAAAAAACAGCAATTCTGGGCTAGGGCTCCGGTTAATAGGTTAGTCCCAAAAATAATATAAAAGTGGATAATAAAGCCCAATAATGTCCAAAACAGTAGATAATATAGCATGGAGCAATCCAAAATTATAGACACGTTGGAGACATATCAAGCATCCCCAAGCTTAATTCCTGCTCGTCCTCGAGTAGGTAAATGATAAAAACAGAATTTTTTTATGCGGCATGCTACTTGGCTTAATTTTAATGTAATTCTTCTTAATTGTGGCATGTATATTCAGATCCGAAAGATTCAAGACAAAAGTTCATATTGACATAAAAATAATAATACTTCAAGCATACTAACTAAGCAATTATGTCTTCTCAAAATAACATGGCCAAAGAAAGTTCATCCCTACAAAATCATATAGTTTAGTCATGCTCCATTTTCGTCACACAAGAATGCTCTCATCATGCACAACCCCGATGACAAGCCAAGCAATTGTTTCGCACTTTAGTAATCTCAAACCTATAAACTTTCATGCAATATATGAGTGCGAGCCATGGACATAGCACTATGGGTGGAATAGAATATAATGAGGGGGGTTATGTGGAGAAGACAAAAAGGAGAAAGTCTCACATCAACGAGGCTAATAAATGGGCTATGGAGATGCCACCGATTGATGTTAATGCAAGGAGTAGGGATTGCCATGCAACGGATGCACTAGAGCTATAAATGTATGAAAGCTCAACAAAAGAAACTAAGTGGGTGTGCATCCAACTTTCTTGCTCACGAAGACCTAGGGCACTCGAGGAGGCCCATTGTTGGAATATACAAGCCAAGTTCTATAATGAAAATTCCCACTAGTATATGAAAGTGACTAAACAAGAGACTCTCTATCATGAAGATAATGGTGCTACTTTGAAGCACAAGTGTGGCAAAGGAGAGTAACATTGTCCCTTCTCTCTTTTTCTCTCATTTTTTGGGCCTTCTCTTTTTATGGCCTTTCTCTTCTTTTTTTTGGTAATTCCTCACTTGGGACAATGCTCTAGAAAATGATGATCATCACACTTCTATTTATTTACAACTCGATACTAGAACAAAAGATGACTCTATATGAATGCCTTCGGCGGTGTACCGGGATATGCAATGGACCAAGAGTGACATGTATGAAAGAATTATGAATGATGGCTTTGCCACAAATACTATGTCAACTACATGATCATGCTAAGCAATATGACAATAATGAATGTGTCATGATAAACGGAATGGTGGAAAGTTGCATGGCAACATATCTCGGAATGACTATGGAAATGCTATAATAGGTAGGTATGGTGGTTGTTTTGAGGAAGATATAAGGAGGTTTATGTGTGAAAGAGCGTATCATATCACGGGGTTGAAGGAAATATGCCCTAGAGGCAATAATAAAGTTATTATTTATTTCCTTATATCATGATAAATGTTTATTATTCATGCTAGAATTGTATTAACGGAAACATAATACATGTGTGAATACATAGACAAACAGAGTGTCACTAGTATGCCTCTACTTGACTAGCTCATTGATCAACGATGGTTATGTTTCCTAACCATAGACATGAGTTGTCATTTGATTAACGGGATCACATCATTAGGAGAATGATGTGATTGACTTGACCCATTCCGTTAGCTTAGCACTTGATCGTTTTAGTTTGTTGCTATTGCTTTCTTGATGACTTATACATGTTCCTATGACTATGAGATTATGCAACTCCCGTTTACCGGAGGAACACTTTGTGTGCTACCAAAGGTCACAACGTAACTGGGTGATTATAAAGGTGCTCTACAGGTGTCTCCAAAGGTACTTGTTGGGTTGGCGTATTTCGAGATTAGGATTTGTCACTTCGATTGTCGGAGAGGTATCTCTGGGCCCACTCGGTAATGCACATCACTATAAGCCTTGCAAGCATTGCAACTAATGAGTTAGTTGCAGGATGATGTGTTACGGAACGAGTAAAGAGACTTTCCGGTAACGAGATTGAACTAGGTATTGAGATACCGACGATCGAATCTCGGGCAAGTAACATACCGATGACGAAGGGAACAACGTATGTTGTTATGCGGTTTGACCGATAAAGATCTTCGTAGAATATGTAGGAGCCAATATGAGCATCCAGGTTCCGCTATTGGTTATTGACCGGAGACGTGTCTTAGTCATGTCTACATAGTTCTCGAACCCGTAGGGTCCGCACGCTTAAAGTTCGATGAAAGTTATATTATGAGTTTATGTGTTTTGATGTACCGAAGGAGTTCGAAGTCCCGGATGAGATCGGGGACATGACGAGGAGTCTCGAAATGGTCGAGACGTAAAAATCGATATATTGAACGACTATATTCGGACATCGGAAAGGTTCCAAGTGATTCGGGTATTTTCGGGAGTACCGGGGAGTTACGGGAATTCGTATTGGGCCTTAATGGGCCATACGACAAAGGAGAGAAAGGCCTCAAAGGGTGGCCGCACCCCTCCCCATGGGCTGGTCCGAATTGGACTAGGGAGGGTGGGCGCCCCCTTCCTTCCTTCTCCTTTTCCATTCCCTTTCCTTCCCTCCTACTCCTACTACTTGGAAGGGCTCCTAGTTCTACTAGGAAAGGGGGAATCCTACTCCCGGTGGGAGTAGGACTCCCCTAGGGCGCGCCATAGAGAGGGCCGGCCCTCCCCCTCCTCCACTCCTTTATATACGGGGCAGGGGCACCCCAAAGAGACAACAATTGATCTCTTGATCTCTTAGCTGTGTGCGGTGCCCCGCTCCACCATAATCCACCTCGATCATATTGTAGCGGTGCTTAGGCAAAGCCCTGCGTCGGTAGAACATCATCATCGTCACCACGCCGTCGTGTTGACAAAACTCTCCCTCAACACTCGGCTGAATCAGAGTTCGAGGGACGTCATCGAGTTGAACGTGTGCAGAACTCGGAGGTGCCGTGCGTTCGGTACTTGATCGGTCGGATCGTGAAGACGTATGACTACATCAACTGCGTTGTGCTAACGCTTCCGCTTTCGGTCTACAAGGGTACGTGGACAACGCTCTCCCCTCTTGTTGCTATGCATCACCATGATCTTGCGTGTGTGTAGGAAAATTTTGAAATTACTACGTTCCCCAACAGTGGCATCCGAGCCAGGTTTTATGCATTGATGTAATATGCACGAGTAGAACACAAGTGAGTTGTGGGCGATATAAGTCATACTGCTTACCAGCATGTCACACTTTGGTTCGGCGGTATTGTTGGATGAAGCGGCCCGGACCGACATTACGCGTACGCTTACGCGAGACTGGTTTTACCGCCGTGCTATGCACATAGGTGACTAGCGGGTGTCAGTTTCTCCAACTTTAGTTGAACCGAGTGTGGCTACGCCCGGTCCTTGAGAAGGTTAAACAGCACCAACTTGACAAACTATCATTGTGGTTTTGATGCGTAGGTAAGAACAGTTCTTGCTAAGCCCGTAGCAGCCACGTAAAACTTGCAACAACAAAGTAGAGGACGTCTAACTTGTTTTTGCAGGGCATGTTGTGATGTGATATGGTCAAGACGTGATGAGATATAAGTTATTGTATAAGATGATCATGTTTTGTTGAAGTTATCGGCAACTGGCAGAAGCCTTATGGTTGTCTCTTTATTGCATAAGATGCAAGAGCCAAATAATTGCTTTACTTTATCGTTATACGATAGCAATAGTTGCAAGAGCAATAGTTGGCGAGACGACCATGTGACGACACATTGATATAGATCAAGATGATGGAGATCATGGTGTCATGCCGGTGACGATGGAAATCATGACGATGCTTTGGAGATGGAGATCAAAGGCACAAGATGATGATGGCCATATCATGTCACATATTTTGATTGCATGTGATGTTTATCTTTTATACATCTTATTTGCTTAGTTCGACGGTAGCTTTATAAGATGATCTCTCACTAATTATCAAGGTACAAGTGTTCTCCCTGAGTATGCACCATTGCGAAAGTTCTTCGTGCTGAGACACCATGTGATGATCGGGTGTGATAGGCTCTACGTTCAAATACAACGGGTGTAAAACAGTTGCACACGCGGAATACTCAGGTTAAACTTGACGAGCCTAGCATATAACAGATATGGCCTCGGAACACGGAGACCGAAAGGTCGAGCGTGAATCATATAGTAGATATGATCAACATAGTGATGTTCACCATTGAAACTACTCCATCTCACGTGATGATCGGACATGGTTTAGTTGATTTGGATCACGTGATCACTTAGAGGATTAGAGGGATGTCTATCTAAGTGGGAGTTCTTAAGTAATATGATTAATTGAACTTTAATTTATCATGAACTTAGTCCTGGTAGTATTAGCATATCTATGTTGTAGATCAATAGCTCGTGTTTAGCTCCCCTGTTTTATTTTTGATATGTTCCTAGAAAACTAAGTTGAAATATGTTAGTAGCAATGATGCAGATTGGATCCGTGATCTGAGGTTTATCCTCATTGCTGCACAGAAGAATTATGTCTTTGATGCACCGCTAGGTGACAAACCTATTGCAGGAGCAGATGCAGATGTTATGAACGTTTGGCTTGCTCAATATGATGACTACTTGATAGTTTAGTGCACCATGCTTAAACGGCTTAGAATCGGGACTTCAAAGACATTTTGAACGTCATGGACCATATGATATGTTCCAGGAGTTGAAGTTAATATTTCAAGCAAATACCCGAGTTGAGAGATATGAAGTCTCCAACAAGTTCTACAGCTAAAAGATGGAGGAGAATAGCTCAAGCAGTGAGCATGTGCTCAGATTATCTGGGTACTACAATCGCTTGAATCAAGTGGGAGTTAATCTTCCAGATAAAATAGTGATTGACAGAATTCTCTAGTCACCATCACCAAGTTAGTAGAACTTCATGATGAACTATGATATACAAGGGATAACGGAAATGATTCCCAAGCTCTTCGTAATGCTGAAATCGACGAAGGTAGAAATCAAGAAAAATACCAAGTGTTGATGGTAGACAAGACCACTAGTTTCAAGAAAAGGGCAAAGGGAAGAAGGGGAACTTCAAGTAGAACGGCAAGCAAGTTGCTGCTCAAGTGAAGAAGCCCAAGTCTGATCCTAAGCCTGAGACTAAGTGCTTGTACTGCAAAGGGACTGGTCACTGGAAGCGGAACTGCCCCAAGTATTTGGCGGATAAGAAGGATGGCAAAGTGAACAAAGGTATATTTGATATACAGATTATTGATGTGTATTTTACTAGTGTTCGTAGCAACCCCTAGGTATTTGATGCTGGTTCAGTTGCTAAGAGTAGTAACTCGAAACAGGAGTTGCAGAATGAACAGAGACTAGTTAAGGGTGAAGTGACGATGTGTGTTGGAAGTGGTTCAAAGATTGATATGATCATCATCGCACACTCCCTATACTTTCGGGATTAGTGTTGAACCTAAATAAGTGTTATTTTGTGAGCATGAATATGATTTGATCATGTTTATTGCAATATGGTTATTCATTTAAGTAAGAGAATAAATTGTTGTTCTGTTTACATGAATAAAACCTTCTATGGTCATACACCCAATAAAAATGGTTTGTTGGATCTCGATTGTAGTGATACACATTCTCATAATATTGAAGCCAAAAGATGCAAAGTTAATAATGATAGTGCAACTTATTTGTTGCACTGCCATTTAGGTCATATTGGTGTAAAGCGCATGAAGAAAATCCATGCTGGTTGGGCTTTTGGAATCACTTGATTATGAATCAGTTGATGCTTGCGAACCGTGCCTCATGGGCAAGATGACTAAGACTCCGTTCTCCAGAACAATGGAGCAAGCAACTGACTTATTGGAAATAATACATATTGATGTATGCACTCTGATGAATGTTGAGGCTCGCGGCAGGTATCATTATTTTCTGACCTTCACAGAAGATTTGAGCAGATATGGGTATATCTACTTAATGAAACATAAGTCTGAAACATTTGTAAAGTTCAAAGAATTTCAGAGTGAAGTTGAAAATCATCGTAACAAGAAAATAAAGTTTCTATGATCTGATCATGGAGGAGAATATTTGAGTTACGAGTTTGGTCTACATTTGAAACAATGCGGAATAGTTTCGCAACTCACGCCACCCGGAACACCACAGCGTAATGGTGTGTCCGAACGTCGTAATCATACTTTATTAGATATGGTGCGATCTATGATGTCTCTTACTGATTTACCGTTATCATTTTGGGGTTATGCTTTAGAGATGACTGCATTCACGTTAAATAGGACACCATCGAAATCCATTGAGATGACGCCTTATGAACTGTGGTTTGGCAAGAAACCAAAGTTGTCATTTCTGAAAGTTTGAGGCTGCGATGCTTATGTGAAAAAGCTTCAACCTGATAAGCTCGAACCCAAATCGGAGAAATGTGTCTTCATAGGATACCCAAAGGAGACTGTTGGGTACACCTTCTATCACAGATCCGAAGGCAAGACTTTTGTTGCTAAATTCGGAGTTTTTCTAGAGAAGGAGTTTCTCTCGAAAGAAGTGAGTGGGAGGAAAGTAGAACTTGATGAGGTAACTGTACCTGCTCCCTTATTGGAAAGTAGTTCATCATAGAAATCTGTTCCTGTGACTACTACACCGATTAGTGAGGAAGCTAATGATGATGATCATGTAACTTCAGATCAAGTTACTACCGAACCTCATAGGTAAACTGGAGTGAGATCCGCACCAGAGTGGTACGGTAATCCTGTTCTGGAGGTCATGTGTAACACCCCGGACACACCCGCCGGTGGTCGTTACTACTGGCGGGATCTAGACTGGCCCCACAGCTCAATACTAGCCTTTTCTGCGCACTTTGTCCTCACTCGTGCGCACCCGGGAGCAACTTCCCGGTCGGTCACCCATCCTGACACTACTCCAAGCTGAGCACGCTTAACTTTGGAGTAGTGTCAGGATGGGTGACCGACCGAGAAGTTGCTCCCGGGTGCGCACGAGTGAGGACAAAGTGCACAGAAAAGGCTAGTATTGATCTGTGGGGCCAGTCTAGATCTCGCCAGGAGTAACGACCACCGGCGGGTCTGTCCGGGGCGTTACAAGTTGGTATCAGAGCCTTCCCCGACCTTAGGAGCCCCATTGCTTGATCATTTTTAGCGGCCGAGTTGTGTCTAGAAAAATGTTTTGAGTCATCTAGGAATTATATATCGGAGAGTTTAGGAATTCTTTTTACTTCCCAGTCTCCTCATCGCTCTGGTAAGGCATCCTGACGTAGAGTTTTGACTCTTCTCTTCTCAAATTTCACTAAAAAAATTAGGATCACGCGGGTATCTTGGAATCATTCTGATGGTTTTATGATGAGAACATTGTCTTGGTGCCTCCTGTCAGGGGTTTAGTGGAAGTGTCCCGGGGAGTTGAGCTCTGAGGTGTTGTCCTCATAATTTTATCGTTGCATTTCTGGAATACCTGAGTTTAGTACGCCGACATCGAAAATCGCTTTTATGCAGTTCGTTGGTGAGATAACCTCGACGCCACCCAGTACTGGGGCGGGAGTTCGGGAGTATCGCCATAACTTGTATAACGGATGTTTTTTTTGAGGTTGAGGTAGATGGTTTCCGAAGTTTTTGTTGGTTATGTGTTGAAGGATGGATACAGTTGGATGTAGGTTTTGCTAGTTTGGGTGAGATATTATGCTTCCCCTGTATCCCCAACACCTGATTGCATAACCGGAAAGGTTTGGGAGTTTCATAGGTGGGAATTCTTCTAGCTCAAGTTCTTCTTCCACGGATATTCGTTCTTGATCCGTACCTTGTTGATTTATTTCTCTACCTTAATTCTACGTGGCTTCTCAATTTATGGACATGTGACCATTTCAAGAGGAATGCACTCGTTCATTTTGTTCGGATGTGAAGACTATATGTTGCAATTTTCATTCCGTTGGATTCATCTTCAATATTTGTCTATCAATGTGCTAATGGTGGTCAACCTCTTCAGGATGGCTCCTCCAATGTGCACGACCCCGAATCCTGAACCGCCACCACCTCCACCTCCTCCGTAGGCATGGCAAGCTGTGATGGCCGCAACCAATGCAAAACACACAGTTGATCATGCAAATTCTTCAAGAGTGCAACCAAGGGAATCAAGGCAACAATCAGAATCACTTTGCTACACTCAACCAGTTCCTTGCTAACGGGCCAAAGACTTTCAGCAATTGTGTTGAGGCAACCGATGCTGACGATTGGCTTGTGGATCTGTGCAAGCATTTTGAGTGCAGTAACGTCAGGCCTGAGGACTTTTTCAAGTCCGCTTCCTTCCAACTCAAAGATCAAGCTGCAGAATGGTTCTAGCAGTACAAGGATTCCAGGGGTGGACGTGTGATCACTTGTGATGAATTCTGTCAAGATTTCCGAGCTCATCATATTCCTTAGAGTGTGGTTGAAAGCAAGCGTGAGGAATTCTGTAACCTGAAGCAAGGCTCTTTGTCTGTCTATGACTACAACAAGTTGTTCCAGAAGCTTGCCCGCTTTGCCAAGCAGGATGTCTCTGATGAGAAGAGCATGATATACCAGTTCAGGGGTAGTCTCAGAGAAGAAATTCAGCTAGCTCTTATCCTCTTTGAGCCCTTGAGGTATGATGAGTTCTACAACATGGCACTGAAGCAAGAGGCTGCTCAATTGAGGTGTGATGCTTCCAAGAAGCGAGTCAGAGATGTTACTCCTTCTTCCTCTACTCAAGTGGCCAAGCAGCAGAAGTATTGGCTTCCTCCTCCTCCGTTCCGTCAGCCGTATCAGCAGAAGAGCAAAGGTGGCAGTGGATCTTCCCACCCACCCAACCCTGGCTTTCAGAACAAGACTTCGTCTCAAGCTCCAAGATCGAGTGCTCCGTATCACCGTCCGCTTTCAGAGGTCACGTGCAACAAGTGCCAACAGAAGGGTCACTATGCCAACA
>NC_041390.1:64401173-64415710 GCF_002162155.2 Triticum dicoccoides | reverse complement strand
CTTTCAGAACAAGACTTCGTCTCAAGCTCCAAGATCGAGTGCTCCGTATCACCGTCCGCTTTCAGAGGTCACGTGCAACAAGTGCCAACAGAAGGGTCACTATGCGAACAAGTGTTTCAACCAGAGGCGTCTTCCTCCTCCTCCTCCTGTCAGATCGGCAAGTACAGCTGTGGTCAAGCATAACCCCAAGCACGCCAAGGTCAACTTGATGAACGCAGCTCAGGCAGAGGACTCGTCAGATGTCATTATGGGTAACCTTCCTGTTAATGATATTCCAGCTAAAGTTCTTTTTGACACGGGTGCATCGCATTGTTTCATCTCCAGTCCATTTACATCTAGGCATGAATTGGTTTCACAAGTTTTGCCTAGTCCATTAGCAGTTGTCTCTCCCGGTAAGCGCATGCATGCTAACTCCATCGTTCCGGATGTTACTATCACCTTGGGTGACTACAAGTTTCTGGCTTCTCCAACGGTCCTTGGTGACTCGGATATTGATCTTATTCTCGGAATGGATTGGCTTTCTAAGCACAAGGCTCAGCTTGATTATGCAGCCAGGAAGATTCAATTGACTCATTCGTCTGAGGATGTAATTGTCTTTGCCGCTTGTGATGATACTATCCGTCTATTTCCTCTCAATAAGAAGGGTGAACTCAATGCTATCTCGCAGATTCTAGTCGTTTGCGAATATCAAGACGTCTTTACAGAAGAGCTTCCAGGAATGCCTCCGCAACGGCCAGTTGAATTCGTTATTGATCTTGAGCCCAGCACGGAACCTGTGTGCAAGCGTCCTTACAAGCTCGGACCTGAAGAGTTGAAGGAGCTGAAGAAGCAACTCGATATTCAAGAGAAAATGGGTCTCATCCGGCCTAGTTCTTCTCTGTGGTGTTGTGGTGTTCTTTTTGTGAAGAAGAAGGATGGAACAGACCGACTTTGTGTTGATTACCATCCATTGAACAAGAAGACCATTAAGAACAAATACCCACTTCCCAACATCAACGAGCTGTTCGAACAACTCAAAGGTGACCAAGTATTCTCCAAGCTTGATCTCCGTATGGGTTATCATCAGATTCGAATCCGTGAGCAAGATATTCCCAAGACGGCTTTCGGGACAAGCTATGGGTCATATGAATACACTGTCATGTCATTTGGCCTCGTCAATGCTCCTCCGACTTTCTCTCGCATGATGAACTTCATCTTCAACGCCTACACCAATGACTTCGTTTTGGTCTATCTCAACGACATTCTGGTTTTCTCGAAGACAAGGAAGATCATGCCAAGCACTTGCGTTTGGTACTCGATAAGCTCAGAGAACGTCAGTTCTACGCAAAGTTCTCCAAGTGTGAATTTTGGCTCGATGAGGTTCTTTATCTTGGTCATATCATCTCTGCCAAGGGCATTGCGGTGAATCCTGAGAAGGAGTCTGCAATTGTGAATTGGGAACCTCCTCAGAACGTGAAGCAACTCTGTAGCTTCCTCGGTCTCGCAAGCTACTATCGAAGATTCATTGAAAACTTTTCTAAGATCGCGAAGCCTCTCTCTAATCTTCTCCAGAAGCACGTCAAGTACGTTTGGTCTCCGGAGTGTGACATTGCTTTCAACACTTTGAAAGAGAAATTGATCACTGCTCCAGTTCTGACTCCGCCGGATGAATCCAAGCCGTACGAGGTCTTTTGTGATGCCTCTCTCCAAGGTCTTGGCGCAATGTTGATGCAAGAGAAGAAAGTTGTTGCTTATACCTCTCGCCAGTTGAAACCTAATGAGAAGAACTACCGCACTCATGATCTCGAGTTGGCGGCAGTTGTGCATGCTCTTTTGACTTGGAGACATCTCTTATTGGGAAGAAAAGTGGACATTTTCACTGATCACAAGAGTCTCAAGTACATTTTCACTCAGCCTAATCTCAACCTCAGGCAAACTCGATGGGTCGAAATGATTCAAGAGTATAATCCGAGTATCGAGTATACTCCAGGCAAGGCCAATGTGATTGCTGACGCATTGAGCAGAAAGGCTTACTGCAACAGTCTTATTCTCAAGCCTTATCAACCTGAGCTTTGTGAAGCTTTCCGCAAACTCAATCTGCAAGTTGTTCCTCAAGGTTTCCTCGCCAACCTTCAAGTCTCTCCTACCTTGGAAGACCAGATTCACCAAGCCCAGCTTCTTGATGCTATGGTGAAAAAGGTGAAGATTGGGATTGCCAAGAGTCATCTCAAGTATAAGTGCTACCGCCTTGATGACAAGGACACTCTCTTCTTCGAGGATCGTATTGTTGTACCCAAAGGTGACCTCCATAAAGTGATCATGAACGAGGCTCACAATTCTCTCCTCTCCATCCACCATGGGAGCACGAAGATGTATCAGGACCTCAAGCAAGCTTATTGGTGGACTCGAATGAAGCGCGAGATTGCTCAATTCGTGAATGAATGTGATGTCTGCAGAAGAGTGAAGGCAGAACACCAAAGGCCAGCTAGTCTCCTCCAACCTCTTGCAATTCCAGAATGGAAGTTTGACCACATTGAAATGGACTTCGTGACTGGGTTTCCAAAGTCCAAGCGTGGCAATGATGCTATATTCGTTGTCATCGACAAACTCACTAAAGTGGCTCACTTTCTGCCTATCAAAGAGTCGATCACTACAGCTCAATTGGCGGAACTCTATACCTCTCGAATTTTCTCTCTGCACGGTATTCCACAAGTGATCTCTGCAGAACATGGCAGCATCTTTACCTCCAAGTTTTGGGATTCTTTTCAGAAGGCCATGGGCACCAACATCCGCTTCAGCACAACTTTCCATCCTCAAACTAGCGGTCAAGTCGAGCATGTCAACCAGATTCTTGAAGATATGCTCAGGGCTTGTGTGATCTCCTTCGGCATGAAGTGGGAGGATTGTCTTGCTTATGCTGAATTCTCCTACAACAACAGTTTCCAAGCAAGTTCGGGCAAGGCCCCATTTGAAATTCTGTATGGCAGGAAGTCCCGTACCCCTCTCAACTGGTCCGAAACCGGTGAACGTCAGCTTTTGGGTAATGACTTAATCACAGAGGCAGAGGAAATGTGTAAAGTCATTCGTGATAACCTCAAAGCAGCCCAATCCCGCCAGAAGAGCTGCTATGATAGTAAGCACCGTGATTTGGCTTTCGAGATCGGAGATCATGTTTACCTCCGCGTCTCTCCTATGAAAGGTACTCGCTGCTTCGGTATCAAAGGGAAGCTTGCCCCCAGATACGTGGGACCTTTCAAGATTGTCAGCAAGAGAGGCGATCTCGCCTATCAACTCGAGCTTCCTTCAAACTTTGCAAATGTTCATGATGTGTTCCATGTCTCTCAGCTCCGAAAGTGCTTCAAGACTCCTGACCGCACCATCAACTTCGAGGACATTGAGCTCCAAGAAGATCTCTCCTATCATGAGCACCCAGTTGCTATTCTTGAAGAGACCGAACGTAAGACTCGCAACAAGTCAATCAAATTTCTCAAAGTCAAGTGGTCACATCATTCCGACCGTGAAGCTACCTGGGAACGCGAGGATCACCTCCGTTCTGAGTACCCGGCGTTCTTTCAGTCCTAGATCTCGGGATGAGATCCTTTCGTAGTGGTGGAGTGTTGTAACACCCCGGATGTAACTTTCCCTATTTGTACTCCAACTCTTGCCGTTTTCGGCGTTAAGTTACTTTATTTTCTCGGGTTCGGGTTTTTGTCTCCGTGTGTTGTTATCGTTGTCATGCATCTCATATCATGTCATCATGTGCATTGCATTTGCATACGTGTTCATCTCATGCATTCGAGCATTTTCCCCATTGTCCGTTTTGCATTCCGGCACTTCGTTCTCCTCCGGTGGTCTTTTCTAGCTTTCTTTTGTGTGTGGGGTTTAAACATTTCCGGATTGGACCGAGACTTGCCATGCGGCCTTGGTTTACTACCGGTAGACCGCCTGTCAAGTTTCGTATCATTTGGACTTCGTTTGATACTCCAACGGTTAACCGAGGGACCAAAAAGGCCTCGTGTGTGTTGCAGCCCAACACCCCTCCAATTTGGCCCAAAACCCACCTAACTCTGCTCCATCATCTAGATCGTTCGATCACGATCGCGTGGCTGAAAACTGCACCTCATTTGGACTCTCCTAGCTCCTCCAATGCCTATATATAGACCCACTCCCAAAATTTTCGGATCCCCTCTCTTCCTAACCCTAGATCCACCCTCACCGCGCCCGCCGGACAAAAATCTGCACCGACGGACACGTCCGGGTCCTCCCCCGCCGCCTCCACGTGTCCGCCTCCCATTCGCCCGGCCACCTCCCTCCGCCGCCGGCCCGGTTGAGCCCGGATCAGGCCCCCGAGCCCACCTGCTACAGTGCCGCCCGCGCCTCTCCCTCGCCTCCACGCCGCGCCGCCCGCGCCGGCGAAGTCTTCCACTGCCACCGCCCCGCTCCGACTCCGGCGGCCAAGCTCGCCACCGCCCGCCACGGCCACCGCCGCACTCGCCCGCGCCGCCCGACGACGCCACCGGCGGCACCGCCCACTCCGCCGTCCGGCCGCGCCCCGCACCACCCCGGCCTCGCCTCTCCTTCCTCTCCCGTCGACGAACTCACCTCGCCGGAGCGAACCGACGTCGCCGGAGCCACCTTGGGAGGCGTGCGATCCAGATCTGGATCGGGGTGAACAGTAACCCTAGAGGTTGTTCTTTTTTTGTCTAAGTCCCAAAACTTGCAGATCCATATGCTCATGTTCATAGCTCCGTAACTTTGCATCCGTAGCTCCGATTCATGCATATAGCATATCAAAATGTTCATCTCAGAGAGTACATCATTTCATTCCATTGCATCATTTTCATTTGAGGTCATCTTGATGCCCGAAATGTTGTTAGAAGAGGGCTACTTGAGTTAATTGTCAGATCTGCTACTCCATTTAGGTTTTTGTCATTTTTGCCATGATTATTGTGTGCATGATATGCCCTGATGCTCTACATATGTTTTATTAAGGGTTTTGTCATCTTTCCAGAGGTGCAACCCATGTATTTTTGTGATGTGTGTGGTGACTAGTGCAAGCTTGCAAAGTGGTGCACTTGCTAATTCTGTTTTCAGGGACTTAGCTTTTCCACTAAGTCCTTGATCTATTTATCTCATGTTGCCATATGTTCTTGTTGTTTTCCTAGTGATCCGTGCCTCTTTTGAGAATGATCAGTAAGGGAGTTTTGTTAATATTGTATTGCTCTATCCATCCATGTCTTTGTTTGCAATTATGGAGCACCCTAGCTTGAGTCAATCGAGCTCTACTTCTATTACTTTGAGAATCTGGGCAGATTGTCAACTTGTTTGCAATTTTGCCGATGATGTTGTAGTTGATCCGTGCATGCTATGCTATTGTTCTTGCCATGTCTAGCTTGAATTTTGTGTGTTCTTGATAGATGTATGCTTATCTTGTCATTACATGCTCCATAGTGAGTGCATCGAGCTCGTAAACATGCCTACCTGAGTTATATTTCAGCATGTGTCAGTTTTCACTAAGTCTGAAAATTGATTATGTTTTTGCTATGTTCACATGCTTGCAATTGTATTTTCTGATCCCTTTTGGCTCAAGGTCACTAAGGGACTTTTGTTAAGCTCTTTGAGTAGCTCCATGCCATGCTTCGCTTTGCCATGTTCAGGTCCTGTAGCATGTAGTTTTGTTGCTCCGAAGAGTGCTACTTGGTCTGAAATTCCAGACAAGTGTTAATTTCACTAAGTCTGAGATCTGTTTACCATATGCATTTTTGCCATGCTTGTTTGAACCTGTTAATGGATGAATTGGCTGTAGCTCAGTGCAAGATTTTTGTTAAGCA
Organism: Triticum dicoccoides; assembly: GCF_002162155.2. Classification (NCBI taxonomy): domain Eukaryota; kingdom Viridiplantae; phylum Streptophyta; class Magnoliopsida; order Poales; family Poaceae; genus Triticum; species Triticum dicoccoides. The sequence goes on along the minus strand of NC_041390.1, from coordinate 64,409,900 downwards.
TCTTGAATGCATACCTGCCATGTATTTTGTTGTCATGTTTGGGTGCTGTAGCTTGTTCATTTCGTTGCATTTAGATGGCTACTTGCTGTAAATCGCAGACCGGTGTCATATTTGAATCGCTTGCCATTTCCAAACCGTAACTCCGATTTCGGTGTTCTTTATATCATTTTCAAGCAATTTCTTCTCATCTTTCTAGTGGCACACTTGGATTTCCATGTTGAGGCCAGGTTCATGCATCCCTCCTCAAATCTTGCATATGCATCCCGCATTGCATCCCACATAGCATAACATCATTGCATCTTATTGTTTGAGCTTGCACGTGGTTGATCGTGTCCTTGTTGCCTGTTTGTCTTGTTTGGGTAGAGCCGGGAGACTACTTCGCTAACGAGGAGCCCGTTGAGTCTGCTTTCGAGGATCTAGTCAACTCTGACAGCTTTGCAGGCAAGATGATCATACCCTCGAAATCACTACTATCTTTGCTATGCTAGTTTGCTCGCTCTTTTGCTATGCCAATGCTACGATGCCTACCACTTGATTTCAAGCCTCCCAAATTGCCATGTCAAACCTCTAATCCACCTTGTCCTAGCAAACCGTTGATTGGCTATGTTACCGCTTTGCTCAGCCCCTCTTATAGCGTTGCTAGTTGCAGGTGAAGATTGAAGGTCGTTCCTTGTTGGAACATTTATTTACTTGTTGGGATATCATTATATTGCCATGTTATTTTAATGCATCTATATTTTTGGTAAAGGGTGGAAGGCTCGGCCTCTCGCCTAGTGTTTTGTTCCACTCTTGCCGCCCTAGTTTCCGTCATATCGGTGTTATGTTCCTGGATTTTGCGTTCCTCACGCGGTTGGGTTATAATGGGAACCCCTTGATAGTTCGCCTTGATTAAAGCTTTTCCAGCAATGCCCAACCTTGGTTTTACCATTTGCCACCTAGACTCTTTTCCCTTGGGTTTCTGGAGCCCAAGGGTCATCTTATTTTAAACCCCCACGGGCCAGTGCTCCTCTGAGTGTTGGTCCACCTGTCAGCTGCCGGTGGCCACCAGGGGCAACTCTGGGCTGGCCTACCCGTACCTAGGACAATATGAGTGTGCCCTGAGAAAGAGATATGTGCAACTCCTATCGGGTTTTGTCGGCACATTCGGGCGGTGTTGCTGGTTTAGTTTTAACCTGTCGAAGTGTCTTGAAGAACTGAGATACCGAGTCTGATCGGAACGTCTTGGGAGGAGGTCTATTCCTTCGTTGACCGTGAGAGCTTGTCATGGGCTAAGTTGGGACTCCCCTACAGGGATTTGAACTTTCGAAAGCCGCGCCCGTGGTTATGGGCAGATGAGAATTTTTAATGTCCGGTTGTAGATAACTTGAACCTTAACTTAATTAAAATGAATCAACTGAGTGTGTTACCATGATGGCCTCTTCTCGGCGGAGTCCGGGAAGTGGACATGGTGTTGGAGTAATGTTTGCGCAGGTTGCTCTCTAGTTTCTCGCTTGTGCTTTGCCTCCTCTCCTCGCTCTCTTTTGCGAATAGGTTAGCCACCATATATGCTAGTCGCTTGCTGCAGCTCCACTTATATTCACCTTACCCTAACTTTTAAGCTTAAATAGTCTTGATCGCGAGGGTGCGGGATTGCTGAGTCCCTGTGGCTCACAGATTACTTTTACGCCAGATGCAGGGCCTGATGTTTCTGCTCCAGGTGACGCGCTCGAGCTCAAGTGGGAGTTCGACGAGGACTCTCAACGTTACTATGTTTCCTTTCCTGATGATCAGTAGTGATGCCCAGTTGGGGGTGATCGGGACCATGTCGCATGTTGGGTCATCTTTTATTTTGGCGCCGTAGACGGGCCATGAGTGTTTGGATGATGTATGTTATTTATGTACTTGATTGATGTGGCGAGTGTAAGCCAACTATGTTATCCCTTTTATTATCTATCTTACATGGGATGTTTGTGATGATTGCCTGACTTGCGACATATGCCTTCAATGCGATTATTCCTCTAAGTCGTGCCTCGACACGTGGGAGATATAGCCGCATCGATGGTGTTACAAGTTGGTATCAGAGCCAAGTGTCCCTCGCGGTTACACGGATGGTTGCGGACAGGTGCGTGGTCATGTTGTTCATGACGTTTGTGACCCGTCGTGGTACACGACATGACACATGTATTGGACTGGAAGCACAGACGTATGTGCCAAGAGGGAACGTTCCTGTGGCCCGACGAGGAAGTCGGTTCCTCTGAGTGGGGGTGTATGTGATGGCCTGGCTTATTAGGGATGATAGACTACTCATATCAATAAGGAATTCCTTCTTTTCCGGGAGCCCATTTGGATAGAACCCCAAAGTTAAGCGTGCTCAGCTTGGAGTAGTGTCAGGATGGGTGACCGACCGGGAAGTTGCTCCCGGGTGCGCATGAGTGAGGAAAAAGTGCGCAGAAAAGACTAATATTGATCTGTGGGGCCAGTCTAGATCCCGCCAGGAGTAACAACCACCGACGGGTGTGTCCGGGGCGTTACAAGTTGGTATCAGAGCGCATGAGTGAGGAAAAAGTGCGCAGAAAAGACTAGTATTGATCTGTGGGGCCAGTCTAGATCCCGCCAGGAGTAACAACCACCGACGGGTGTGTCCGGGGCGTTACAAGTTGGTATCAGAGCCTTCCCCGACCTTAGGAGCCTCATTGCTTGATCTTTTTAGCGGCCGAGTTGTGTCTAGAAAAATGTTTTGAGTCATCTAGGAATTATATATCGGAGAGTTTAGTAATTCTTTTTACTTCCCAGTCTCCTCATCGCTCTTGTAAGGCATCCTGACGTAGAGTTTTGACTCTTCTCTTCTCAAATTTCACTAAAAAAATTTAGGATCACGCGGGTATCTTGGAATCGTTCCGATGGTTTTATACCACCCACGAATCATAGAGTTTTAACTTGTAACACCCTCAATGCGACTATATCTCCCACGTGTCGAGGCATGACTTAGAGGCATAATCGCATTGAAGGCATATGTCACAAGTCAGGCAATCATCACAAACATCCCATGTAATATAGATAATAAAAGGGACAACATAGTTGGCTTACACTCGCCACGTCAATCAAGTACATAAATAACATACATCATCCAAACACTCATGGCCCGTCTACGGCGCCAAAATAAAAGATGATCCAACATGCGACACGGTCCCGATCACCCCCAGCTGGGCATCACTACTGATCATCAGGAAAGGAAACATAGTAACGTTGAGAGTCCTCGTGGAACTCCCACTTGAGCTCGAGCGCGTCACCTGGAGCTAAAACATCAGGCCCTGCATCTGGTGTAAAAGTAATATGTGAGCCACAGGGACTCAGCAATCCCGCACCCTCGCGATCAAGACTATTTAAGCTTAAAAGGTAGGGTAAGGTGAATATAAGTGGAGCTGCAGCAAGCGACTAGCATATATGGTGGCTAACCTGTTCGCAAAAGAGAGCGGGGAGAGGAGGCAAAGCGCGAGGGAGAAACTAGAGAGCAACCTGTGCAAACATTACTCCAACACCGTGTCCACTTCCCAGACTCCGCCGAGAAGAGGCCATCACGGTAACACACTCAGTTGATTCATTTTAATTAAGTTAAGGTTCAAGTTATCTACAACCGGACATTAACAAATTCCCATCTGCCCATAACCGTGGGCACGGCTTTCGAAAGTTCAAATCCCTGCAGGGGAGTCCCAACTTAGCCCATGACAAGCTCTCACGGTCAACGAAGGAATAGACCTCCTCCCGAGACGTTCCGATCAGACTCGGTATCTCAGTTCTTTAAGACACTTCGACAGGTTAAAATTAAACCAGCAACACCGCCCGAATGTGCCGACAAAACCCGATAGGAGCTGCACATATCTCTTTCTCAGGGCACACTTAGATTGTTCTAGGTATAGGTAGGCCAGCCCAGAGTTGCCCCTGGTGGCCACCGGCAGCTGACAGGTGGACCAACGCTCAGAGGAGCACTGGCCCGGGGGGGTTTAAAATAATATGACCCTCGGGCTCCGGAAACCCAAGGGAAAAGAGGCTAGGTGGCAAATGGTAAAACCAAGGTTGGGCATTGCTGGAAAAGCTTTAATCAAGGCGAACTATCAAGGGGTTCCCATTATAACCCAACTGCATGAGGAACGCAAAATCCGGGAACATACCACCGATATGATGGAAACTAGGGCGGCAAGAGTCGAATAAAACACTAGGCGAGAGGCCGAGCCTTCCACTCTTTACCAAAAATATAGATGCATTAAAATAACATGGCAATATAATGATATCCCAACAAGTAAATAAATGTTCCAACAAGGAATGGCCTTCAATCTTCACCTGCAACTAGCAATGCTATTAGAGGGGCTGAGCAAAGCGGTAACGTAGCCAATCAACGGTTTGGTAGGACAAGGTGGGTTAGAGGTTTCACATGGAAATTTGGGAGGCTTGAAAGCAAGTGGTAGGCATCGTAGCATTGGCATAGCAAAAGAGCGAGCAAACTAGCATAGCAAAGATAGTAGTGATTTCGAGGGTATGATCATCTTGCCTGCAAAGCTATCAGAGTTGACTGGATCCTCGAAAGCAGACTCAACGGGCTCCTCGTTAGCAAACTCATCTCCCGGCTCTACCCAAACAAGACAAACAGGCAACAAGGACACAATCAACCATGTGCAAGCTCAAACAATAAGATGCAATGATGTTATGCTATGCGGGATGCAATGCGGGATGCATATGCAAGATTTGAGGAGGGATGCGTGAACCTGGCCTCAACATGGAAATCCAAGTGTGCCACTGGAAAGACGACAAGAAATCGCTTGAAAATGATATAAAGAACACCGGAATCGGAGTTACGGTTTGGAAATGGCAAGCGATTCAAATATGACACCGGTCTGCGATTTACAGCAAGTAGCCATCTAAATGCAACAAAATGAACAAGCTACAGCACCCAAACATGATAACAAAATACATGGCAGGGATGTGTTCGAGATGCTTAACAAAAGTCTAGCACTGAGCTACGACCAATTCATCCATTAACAGGTTCAAACAAGCATGGCAAAAATGCATATGCAGATCTCAGACTTAGTGAAATTAACACTTGTCTGGAATTTCAGACCAAGTAGCACTCTTCGGAGCAACAAAACTACATGCTACAGGACCTGAACATGGCAAAGCGAAGCATGGCATGGATCTACTCAAAGAGCTTAACAAAAGTCCCTTAGTGACCTTGAGCCAAAAGGGATCATAAAATACAATTGCAAGCATGTGAACATAGCAAAAACATAATCAGTTTTCAGACTTAGTGAAAACTGACACATGCTGAAATATAACTCAGGTAGGCATGTTTACGAGCTCGATGCACTCACTACGGAGCCAGTTATGAAAAGATAAGCATACATCTATCAAGAACACACAAAATGCAAGCTATACATGGCAAGAACAATAGCATAGCATGCACGGATCAACTACAACATCATCGGCAAAATTGCAAATAAGTTGACAATCTGCCCAGATTCACAAAGTAGCAGAAGTAGAGCTCGATTGACTCAAGCTAGGGTGCTCCATAATTGCAAACAAAGACATGGATGGATAGAGAACTACAATATTAACAAAACTCCCTTACTGATCATTCTCAAAAGAGGCACGGATCACTAGGAAAACAACAAGAACATATGGCAACATCAGATAAACAGATCAAGGACTTAGTGGAAAAGCTAAGTCCCTGAAAACAGAATTAGCAATTGCACCACTTTGCAAGCTTGCACTAGTCACCACACACATCACAAAAATACACGGGTTGCACCTCTGGAAAGATGACAAAACCCTTAATAAAACATATGTAGAGCATCATGGCATATCATGCACACAATAATCATGGCAAAAATGACAAAAACCTAAATGGAGTAGCAGATCTGACAATTAACTCAAGTAGCCATCTTCTAACAGCATTTCGGGCATCAAGATGACCTCAAATGAAAATGATGCAATGGAATGAAATGATGTACTCTCTAAGATGAACATTTTGATATGCTATATGCATGAATCGGAGCTACGGATACAAAGTTACGGAGCTATGAACATGAGCATATGGATCTGCAAGTTTTGGGACTTGGACAAAAAAAACAACCTCTAGGGTTACTGTTCACCCTGATCCAGATCTGGATCGCACGCCTCCCAAGGTGGCTCCGGCGACGTCGGTTCCCTCCGGCGAGGTGAGTTCGTCGGCGGGAGAGGAAGGAGAGGCGAGGCCGGGGTGGTGCGGGGCGCGGCCGGACAGCGGAGTGGGCGGTGCGGCCGGTGGCGTCGTCGGGCGGCGCGGGCGAGTGCGGCGGTGGCCGCGGCGGGCGGTGGCGAGCTCGGCCGCCGGAGTCGGAGCGGGGCGGCGGCGGTGGAAGACCTCGCCGGCGCGGGCGGCGCGGCGTGGAGGCGAAGGAGAGGCGCGAGAACTTGTAACACCCTCGATGCGACTATATCTCCCAGGTGTCGAGGCACGACTTAGAGGCATAATCGCATTGAAGGCATATGTCGTAAGTCAGGCAATCATCACAAACGTCCCATGTAATATAGATAATAAAAGGGATAACATAGTTGGCTTACACTCGCCACGTCAATCAAGTACATAAATAACATACATCATCCAAACACTCATGGCCCGTCTACGGCGCCAAAATAAAAGATGACCCAACATGCGACACGGTCCCGAGCACCCCCAACTGGGCATCACTACTGATCATGAGGAAAGGAAACATAGTAACGTTGAGAGTCCTCGTCGAACTCCCACTTGAGCTCGAGCGCGTCACCTGGAGCGGAGACATCAGGCCCTGCATCTGGCGTAAAAGTAATCTGTGAGCCATAGGGACTCAGCAATCCCGCATCCTCGCGATCAAGACTATTTAAGCTTAAAAGGTAGGGTAAGGTGAATATAAGTGGAGGTGCAGCAAGCGACTAGCATATATGGTGGCTAACCTGTTCGCAAAAGAGAGCGAGGAGAGGAGGCAAAGCGCGAGCGAGAAACTAGAGAGCAACCTGCGCAAACATTACTCCAACAACGTGTCCACTTCCCGGACTCCGCCGAGAAGAGGCCATCACGGTAACACACTCAGTTGATTCATTTTAATTAAGTTAAGGTTCAAGTTATCTACAACCAGACATTAACAAATTCCCATCTGCCCATAACCGCGGGCACGGCTTTCGAAAGTTCAAATCCCTGCAGGGGAGTCCCAACTTAGCCCATGACAAGCTCTCACAGTCAACGAAGGAATAGACCTTCTCCCGAGACATTCCGATCAGACTCGGTACCTCGGTTCTTCAAGACACTTCGACAGGTTAAAACAAATCCAGCAACACCGCCTGAATGTGCCGACAAATCCCGATAGGAGCTGCACATATCTCTTTCTCAGGGCACACTCAGATTGTCCTAGGTACGGGTAGGCCAGCCCAGAGTTGCCCCTGTTGGCCACCGACAGCTGACAGGTGGACCAACACTCAGAGGAGCACTGGCCCGGGGGGTTTAAAATAAGATGACCATCGGGCTCCGGAAACCCAAGGGAAAAGAGGCTAGGTGGCAAATGGTAAAACCAAGGTTGGGCATTCATGGAAAAGCTTTAATCAAGGCGAACTATCAAGGGGTTCCCATTATAACCCAACCGCGTGAGGAACGCAAAATCCGGGAACATAACACCGATATGAAGGAAACTAGGGCGGCAAGAGTGGAACAAAACACTAGGCGAGAGGCCGAGCCTTCCACCCTTTACCAAAAATATAGATGCATTAAAATAACATGGCAATATAATGATATCCCAACAAGGAACGGCCTTCAATCTTCACCTGCAACTAGCAACGCTATAAGAGGGGCTGAGCAAAGAGGTAACATAGCCAATCAACGGTTTCCTAGGACAAGGTGGGTTAGAGGTTTGTCATGGCAATTTGGGAGGCTTGAAAGGAAGTGGTAGGCATCGTAGCATTGGCATAGCAAAAGAGCGAGCAAACTAGCATAGCAAAGATAGTAGTGATTTCGAGGGTATGATCATCTTGCCTGCAAAGCTGTCAGAGTTGACTGGATCCTCGAAAGCAGACTCAACGGGCTCCTCGTTAGCGAATTCGTCTCCCGGCTCTACCCAAACAAGACAAACAGGCAACAAGGACACAATCAACCACGTGCAAGCTCAAACAATAAGATGCAATGATGTTATGCTATGCGGGATGCGATGCGGGATGCATATGCAAGATTTTACGAGGGATGCATGAACCTGGCCTCAACTTGGAAATCCAAGTGTTCCACTGGAAAGATGAGAAGAAATCGCTTGAAAACGATATAAAGAACACCGGAATCGGGGTTACGGTTTGGAAATGGCAAGCGATTCAAATATGACACCGGTCTACGATTTACAGCAAGTAGCCATCTAAATGCAACGAAATGAACAAGCTATAGCACCCAAACATGACAACAAAATACATGGCAGGGATGCATTCAAGATGCTTAACAAAAATCTGCACCGACGGACACGTCCGGGTCCTCCCCCGCCGCCGCCACGTGTCCGCCTCCCATTCGCCCGGCCACCTCCCTCCGCCGCCGGCCCGGTTGAGCCCGGGTCGGGCCCCCGAGCCCACCTGCTACAGCGCCGCCCGCGCCTCTCCCTCGCCTCCACGCCGTGCCACCCGCGCCGGCGAGGTCTTCCACCGCCGCCGCCCCGCTCCGACTCCGGCGGGCGAGCTCACCACCGCCCGCCGCGGCCACCGACGCACTCGCCC
>NC_041390.1:64358526-64400799 GCF_002162155.2 Triticum dicoccoides | reverse complement strand
ACGACGCCACCGGCCGCGCCGCCCACTCCACCGTACGGCCGCGCCCCGCACCACCCCGGCCTTGCCTCTCCTTCCTCTCCCGCCGACAAACTCACCTCACCGGAGCGAACCGACGTCGCTGGAGCCACCTCGGGAGGTGTGCGATCCAGATCTGGATCGGGGTGAACAGTAACCCTAGAGGTTGTTCTTTTTTTGTCTAAGTCCCAAAACATGCAGATCCATATGCTCATGTTCATAGCTCCGTCACTTTGCATCTGTAGCTCCGATTCATGCATATAGCATATCAAAATGTTCATCTCAGAGAGTACATCATTTCATTCCATTGCATCATTTTCATTTGAGGTCATCTTGATGCCCGAAATGCTGTTAGAAGAGGGCTACTTGAGTTAATTGTCAGATCTGCTACTCCATTTAGGTTTTTGTCATTTTTGCCATGATTATTGTGTGCATGATATGCCCTGATGCTCTACATATGTTTTATTAAGGGTTTTGTCATCTTTCCAGAGGTGCAACCCATGTATTTTTGTGATGTGTGTGGTGACTAGTGCAAGCTTGCAAAGTGGTGCACTTGCTAATTCTGTTTTCAGGGACTTAGCTTTTCCACTAAGTCCTTGATCTGTTTATCTCATGTTGCCATATGTTCTTGTTGTTTTCCTAGTGATCCGTGCCTCTTTTGAGAATGATCAGTAAGGGAGTTTTGTTAATATTGTAGTGCTCTATCCATCCATGTCTTTGTTTGCAATTATGGAGCACCCTAGCTTGAGTCAATCGAGCTCTACTTCTGCTACTTTGTGAATCTGGGCAGATTGTCAACTTGTTTGCAATTTTGCCGATGATGTTGTAGTTGATCCGTGCATGCTATGCTATTGTTCTTGCCATGTCTAGCTTGCATTTTGTGTGTTCTTGATAGATGTATGCTTATCTTGTCATGACTTGCTCCGTAGTGAGTGCATCGAGCTCGTAAACATGCCTACCTGAGTTATATTTCAGCATGTGTCAGTTTTCACTAAGTCTGAAAACTGATTATGTTTTTGCTATGTTCACATGCTTGCAATTGTATTTTATGATCCCTTTTGGCTCAAGGTCACTAAGGGACTTTTGTTAAGCTCTTTGAGTAGCTCCATGCCATGCTTCGCTTTGCCATGTTCAGGTCCTGTAGCATGTAGTTTTGTTGCTCCGAAGAGTGCTACTTGGTCTGAAATTCCAGACAAGTGTTAATTTCACTAAGTCTGAGATCTGTTTACCATATGCATTTTTGCCATGCTTGTTTGAACCTGTTAATGGATGAATTGGCCGTAGCTCAGTGCAAGATTTTTGTTAAGCATCTTGAATGCTTCCCTGCCATGTATTTTGTTGTCATGTTTGGGTGCTGTAGCTTGTTCATTTCGTTGCATTTAGATGGCTACTTGCTGTAAATCGCAGACCGGTGTCATATTTGAATCGCTTGCCATTTCCAACCCGTAACTCCGATTTCGGTGTTCTTTATATCATTTTCAAGCAATTTCTTCTCATCTTTCTAGTGGCACACTTGGATTTCCATGTTGAGGCCAGGTTCATGCATCCCTCCTCAAATCTTGCATATGCATCCCGCATCGCATCCCACATAGCATAACATCATTGCATCTTATTGTTTGATCTTGCACATGGTTGATTGTGTCCTTGTTGCGTGTTTGTCTTGTTTGGGTAGAGCCGGGAGACTACTTCACTAACGAGGAGCCCGTTGAGTCTGCTTTCGAGGATCCAGTCAATTATGACAGCTTTGCAGGCAAGATGATCATACCCTCGAAATCACTACTATCTTTGCTATGCTAGTTTGCTCGCTCTTTTGCTATGCCAATGCTAGGATGCCTACCACTTGCTTTCAAGCCTCCCAAATTGCCATGTCAAAACTCTAACCCACCTTGTCCTAGCAAACCGTTGATTGGCCATGTTACCGCTTTGCTCAGCCCCTCTTATAGCGTTGCTAGTTGCAGGTGAAGATTGAAGGCCGTTCCTTGTTGGAACATTTATTTACTTGTTGGGATATCATTATATTGCCATGTTATTTTAATGGATCTATATTTTTGGTAAAGGGTGGAAGGCTCGGCCTCTCGCCTAGTGTTTTGTTCCACTCTTGCCGCCCTAGTTTCCGTCATATCGGTGTTATGTTCTCAGATTTTGTGTTCCTCACGCGGTTGGGTTATAATGGGAACCCCTTGATAGTTCGCCTTGATTAAAGTTTTTCCAGCAATGCCCAACCTTGGTTTTACCATTTGCCACCTAGCCTCTTTTCCCTTGGGTTTCCGGAGCCCGAGGGTCATCTTATTTTAAACCCCCCCCCCCGGGCCAGTGCTCCTCTAAGTGTTGGTCCACCTGTCAGCTGCCGGTGGCCACCAGGGGCAACTCTGGGCTGGCCTACCCGTACCTAGGACAATCTGAGTGTGCCCTGAGAAAGAGATATGTGCAGCTCCTATCGGGTTTTGTCGGCACATTTGGGCAGTGTTGCTGGTTTAGTTTTAACCTGTCGAAGTGTCTTGAAGAACTGAGATACCGAGTCTGATCGGAACGTCTCGGGAGGAGGTCTATTCCTTCGTTGTCTGTGAGAGCTTTTCATGGGCTAAGTTGGGACTCCCCTACAGGGATTTGAACTTTCGAAAGCCGTGCCCGCGGTTATGGGCAGATGGGAATTTGTTAATGTCCGGTTGTAGATAACTTGAACCTTAACTTAATTAAAATGAATCAACTGAGTGTGTTACCGTGATGGCCTCTTCTCGGCGGAGTCCGGGAAGTGGACACGGTGTTGGAGTAATATTTGCGCAGGTTCCTCTCTAGTTTCTCGCTCGCGCTTTGCCTCCTCTCCTCGCTCTCTTTTGCGAACAGGTTAGCCACCATATATGCTAGTCTCTTGCTGCAGCTCCACTTATATTCACCTTACCCTACCTTTTAAGCTTAAATAGTCTTGATCGCGAGGGTGCGGGATTGCTGAGTCCCTGTGGCTCACAGATTACTTTTACGCCAGATGCAGGGCCTGATGTTTCTGCTCCAGGTGACGCACTCGAGCTCAAGTGGGAGTTCGACGGTGATGCCCAGTTGGGGGTGATCGGGACCGTGTCGCATATTGGGTCATCTTTTATTTTGGCGCCGTAGACGGGCCATGAGTGTTTGGATGATGTATGTTATTTATGTACTTGATTCACGTGGCGAGTGTAAGCCAACTATGTTATCCCTTTTATTATCTTTATTACATGGGATGTTTGTGATGATTGCCTGACTTGCGACATATGTCTTCAATGCGATTATGCCTCTAAGTCGTGCCTCGACACGTGGGAGATATAGTCGCATCGAGGGTGTTACAAGTTGGTATCAGAGCCTTCTCGAGAGTCCTCGTCGAACATCACAACGTAACTGGGTGATTATAAAGGTGCTCTACAGGTGTCTCCAAAGGTACTTGTTGGGTTGGCGTATTTCGAGATTAGGATTTGTCACTCCGATTGTCGGAGAGGTAGCTCTGGGCCCACTCGGTAATGCACATCACTATAAGCCTTGCAAGCATTGCAACTAATGAGTTAGTTGCAGGATGATGTGTTACGGAACGAGTAAATAGACTTGCCAGTAACGAGATTGAACTAGGTATTGAGATACCGACGATCGAATCTTGGGCAAGTAACATACCGATGACGAAGGGAACAACGTATGTTGTTATGCGCTTTGACCGATAAAGATCTTCGTAGAATATGTAGGAGCCAATATAAGCATCCAGGTTCCGCTAATGGTTATTGACCGGAGACGTGTCTCGGTCATGTCTACATAGTTCTCGAACCCGTAGGGTCCGCACGCTTAAAGTTCGATGATGGTTATATTATGAGTTTATGTGTTTTGATGTACCGAAGGACTTCGGAGTCCCCGATGAGATCGGGGACATGACGAGGAGTAACGAAATGGTCGAGACGTAAAAATCGATATATTGGACGACTATATTCGGACATCCGAAAGGTTCCGAGTGATTCGGGTATTTTCGGGAGTACCGGGGAGTTACGGGAATTCGTATTGGGCCTTAATGGGCCATACCGGAAAGGAGAGAAAGGCCTCAAAGGGTGGCCGCACCCCTCCCTATGGGCTGGTCCGAATTGGACTAGGTAGGGGGGCGCCCCCTTCCTTCCTTCTCCTTTTTCCTTCCCTTTCCTTCCCTCCTACTCCTACTACTTGGAAGGGCTCCTAGTTCTACTAGGAAAGGGGGAATCCTACTCCCGGTGGGAGTAGGACTCCCCTAGGGCAGGCCATAGAGAGGGCCGGCCCTCCCCCTCCTCCACTCCTTCATATACGGCGGCAGGGGCACCCCAAAGAGACAACAATTGATCTCTTGATCTCTTTGCCGTGTGCAGTGCCCCCCTCCACCATAATCCACCTCGATCATATCGTAGCGGTGCTTACGTGAAGCCCTGCATCGGTAGAACATCATCATAGTCACCACGCCATCGTGTTGACGAAACTCTCCCTCAACACTCGGCTGGATCGGAGTTCGAGGGACGTCATTGAGTTGAACATGTGCAGAACTCGGAGGTGCCGTGCGTTCGGTACTTGATCGGTCGGATCGTGAAGACGTACCACTACATCAACCGCATTGTGCTAACGCTTCCGCTTTCGGTCTACAAGGGTACGTGGACAACACTCTCCCCTCTTGTTGCTATGCATCACCATGATCTTGCGTGTGCGTAGGAAAATTTTGAAATTACTACGTTCCCCAACATGGGTTTGGATGTACCGGCGAAGTTTGCGCCAACTCTCAATGTGAGAAAGGGCAATGCACGGCACCGAAGAGGCTAGCAAGGATGGAAGGGTGAGAGTGCGTATAATCCATGGACTCAACATTAGTCATAAAGAACTCACATACTTATTGCAAAAATGTACAAGTCATCAAAAACCTCGGCACTACGCGCATGCTCCTAGGGGGATAGATTGGTAGGAAAAGACCATCGCTCGTCCCCGACCGCCACTCATAAGGAGGACAATCAAATAACACCTCATGTTTCAAATTTGTTACATAACGTTTACCATACGTGCATGCTACGGGACTTGCAAACTTCAACACAAGCATTTCTCAATTTCACAACTAATCAACTAGCACGACTTTGATATTATTACCCCCATATGTCAAAACAATCATCAAGCATCAAACTTGTCTTAGTATTCAAAACACTCATAAGAAAATTTTACTAATCTTGAATACCTAGAATATTAGGAATTTAAGCAAATTACCATGCTATTTAAGACTCTAAAAATAATCTAAGTGAATCATGAGAGATCAATGGTTTCTATAAAACAAATCCACCACAGTGCTCTAAAAGATATAAGTGAAGTACTAGAGCAAAACAATATAACTCAAAAGATATAAGCGAAGCACATAGAGTATTCTAAAAAATTCCAAATCATGTATGGCTCTCTAAAAAGGTGTGTACAGCAAGGATAATTGTGGTAAACTAAAAGTTAAAGACTCAAATCATACAAGACGCTCCAAGCAAAACACATATCATATGGCCAATAAAAATATAGCTCCAAGTAAAGTAGCCGATAGAAGTAGACGAAAGAGGGGATGCCTTCCGGGGCACCCCCAAGCTTTGGCTTTTAGGTGTCCTTAGATTATCTTGGGGTGCCATGGTCATCCCCAAGCTTAGTCTCTTGCCACTCCTTGTTCCATAATCCATCAAATCTTTATCCAAAACTTGAAAACTTCACAACACAAAACTCAAAGTAGAAAATCTCGTGAGCTCCGTTAGCGAAAGAAAACAAAAGACCACTTCAAGGTACTGTAATGAACTCATTCTTTATTTATATTGGTGTTATACCTACTATATTCCAACTTCTCTATGGTTTATAAACTATTTTACTAGCCATAGATTCATCAAAATAAGCAAACAACACACGAAAAACAGAATCTGTCAAAAACAGAACAGTCTGTAGTAATCTGTAGCTAGCGCAAGATCTGGAACCCAAAAATTCTAAAATAAATTTCTGGACATGAGTAATTTGTCTATTAATCGTCTGGAAAAAAATATGTAAATAGCACTTCAGAAATAAAAATAGCAGTAGTTCTCGTGAGCGCTAAAGTTTCTGTTTTTTACAGCAAGTGTAACAAGACTTTCCCCAAGTCTTCCCAACGGTTCTACTTGGCACAAACACTAATTAAACACAAAAAACACAATCAAAACAGAGGCTAGATAAATTATTTATTACTAAATAGGAGCAAAAAGCAAGGAATAAAAATAAAATTGGGTTGCCTCCCAACAAGCGCTATCGGTTAACGCCCCTAGCTTGGCATAACAAGCAAGGATAGATCTAGGTATTGCCATCTTTCATAGGAATTTCTTTGTTTTTATTGATTATCAAATTTTTAGGCACAAGATAAAAAAACCATTTGTAACAACTGGTTCCTTAATGATAGCAAAAAGATTGGGATGAACACTTATAGATTTGAGATCCGCAGTTTCCTTACTAGAGGATTCACCCTTATTCTTAGGAACATACGTAAGCTTGGAAATTTTAGCGGGGAGGACTTGGAGTGTTCTTTATGGAAGAAAAAGCGGTTCCCAAGTTGGTAATAATATCCTCAATTCTATCAATTCTAGTGGAATCGTGATGTATTTTCTCATTAACTATGGGTTCCTTCTCTTTAATATTTTTCAAAGTGACTCCTACTTTAGATCCATATTGAGAAATTCAGTTGTGAATCTTTTTATCCAAATTTTCAATTAACTCTCGGTAGCAACCTTATTTTCAATAATTTCAAGCCTTTGCATTACATGCTCCAAAGTTAATACAGTTCCATTAACCAAAAGAGGGGGTGAGCCAAACAAATCTATCATAGCATTATAAGAATCAAAAGTATGGCTACCCAAGAAGTTCCCTCCGGTAATAGTATCAAGGATATATCTGTGCCAGGGAGTTATGCCTACATAAAAATTGCGAAGAAGAACGGAAGTAGATTGCTTCCTGGTAGATCTATTTTGAGCATTGCAAATTCTATACCAGGCATCTTTTAGATTTTCTCCCTCCCTTTGCTTAAAATTTAGAATTTCACTCTCGGGAGACAACGGAGAAGATAAGGGACTAGCCATAACACACAAGCAAACAAAAAGAAAGCAGGCAAAAAGAGGCAAATAGCGAAATAGAGGGAGGATAGAGAGAGAGGGCGAATAAAACGGCAAGGGTGAAGTGGGGGAGAGGAAAACGAGAGGCAGATGGCAAATTATGTAATGCGGGAGATAAGGGTATGTGATGGGTACTTGGTATGTTGACTTTTGCATAGACCTCCCCGGCAACAGTGCCAGAAATCCTTCTTGCTACCTCTTGAGCACTGCGTTGATTTTCCCCGAAGAGGAAGGGATGATGCAGCAAAGTAGTGTAAGTATTTCCCTCAGTTTTTGAGAACCAAGGTATCAATCCAGTAGGAGGCTACGCGCGAGTCACTCGTACCTGCACAAAACAAATAAATCCTCGCAACCAACGCGAATAGGGGTTGTCAATCCCTACATGGCCACTTACGAGAGTGAGATCTGATAGATATGATAAGATAATATTTTTGGTATTTTTGTGATAAAGATGCAAAGTAAAATAAAGGTAAAGTAAAAAAGCAAAGGAAATAACTAAGTAGTAGGAGATTAATATGATAAAGATAGACCCGGAGCCATAGGTTTCACTAGTGGCTTCTCTCGAGAGCATAAGTATTCTACGGTGGGTGAACAAATTACTGTTGAGAAATTGACAGAATTGAGCATAGTTATGAGAATATCTACGTATGATCATGTATATAGGCACCACGTCTGAGACAAGTAGACCGACTCCTGCCTGCATCTACTACTATTACTCCACTCATCGACATCTATCCAGCATGCATCTAGAGTATTAAGTTAAAAACAGAGTAACGCCTTAAGCAAGATGACATGATGTAGAGGGATAAACTCATACAATATGATGAAAACCCCATCTTGTTATCCTCGATGGCCACAATACAATACGTGCCTTGCTGCCCCTACTATCACTGGTAAAGGACACCGCAAGATTGAACCCAAAGCTAAGCACTTCTCCCATTGCAAGAAAGATCAATCTAGTAGGCCAAACCAAACTGATAATTCGAAGAGACTTGCAAAGATAACCAATCATACATAAAAGAATTCAGATAAGATTCAAATATTGTTCATAGATAGACTTGATCATAAACCCACAATTCATCGGTCTCAACAAACACACCGCAAAAAGAAGATTACATCGAATAGTTCTCCACAAGAGAGGGGAAGAACATTGTATTGAGATCCAAAAAGAGAGAAGAAGCCATCTAGCTGATAACTATGGACCTGTAGGTCTGAGGTAAACTACTCACATTTCATCGGAGGGGCTATGGTGTTGATGTAGAAGCCCTCCGTGATCGATGCCCCCTCCGGCGGAGCTCCGGAACAGGCCCCAAGATAGGATCTCGTGGATACAGGAAGATGCGGAGGTGGAATTAGGTTTTTGGCTCTGTATCTGATCGTTTAGGGGTACGTAGGTATATATAGGAGGAAGGAGTACGTCGATGAAGCAACAGGGGGCCCACGAGGGTGGAGGGCGCGCCCCCCTACCTCATGGCCTCCTCTTTTGTGTCTTGACGTAGGGTCCAAGTCTCCTAGGTCTTGTCCGTTGAGAAAATCACGTTCCCGAAGGTTTCATTCCGTTTGGACTCCGTTTGATATTCCTTTTCTTCGAAACCCTAAAATAGGCAAAAAAAACAGCAATTCTGGGCTGGGCCTCCGGTTAATAGGTTAGTCCCAAAAATAATATAAAAGTAGATAATAAAGCCCAATAATGTCCAAAACAGTAGATAATATAGCATGGAGCAATCGGAAATTATAGATACATTGGAGACGTATCAGCAAGTACAACTATTTTTTTGGTCTTTCATGTTCCATATCCACAACTAAAGATATAAAACAACCTAGAACAGAAAATAAAATCTACTTACACTACAGGAAACTGCTAGTTTGCCATTTGTGGATAACAGACGGCAAAGACGTAAATCCAGACGGCAAAGAGTTTGCCATCAGGAAGTAGACGGCAAAGTCAGACGGCAAAGAATAATCGGCAAAGAATACTTTGCCGTCTACTATTTTTCCTGCTTGACGGCAAAGACTTTGCCGTCAGTCTATACCTTCTGCCGTCAGCGGGTAAAGCCAGACGGCAAAATATTGCAGCAGACGGAACGGATGGACTGATGGACGGCGTCAAGTGTTTTGCCGTCTACCGGCCGTCCAGGCAGACGGCAAAGTCTATTAACTTTGCCGTCAACTGTCGCGGCAGGCAGACGGGAAAAACTCATACTTTGCCGTCTGTCGTTCTTCGGCCAATGGGCAAATAGCTGGACTTTGCCGTCTGTCGATCGATCCCCAGTGGGCAAAGATGCATACTTTGCCGTCTGGTAGGGCTGTCCCAGACGGCAAATAATCACCTATTTGCCATCAACCGTCCTGTTGGCCAGACGGCAACATTCTAGCAGAAGCACAGGCTAGCGACATGTGGCAGTTTTGCCGTCTGTCCCTAGACGGCAAAGCTTTTTTTATATAATCTCAAATTTTAATACACAATTAAACAGTTTAATACACAATATAGTAATTTCCTTGATCCATAACCAAAGATCCTCACAGCACAGAACCATAACAGGACAGCATATAGTTCCATAGCAAATATAAGCAACAATGAACAAAGTTCCATAGCATATAGTCCCAGGACAAAGTTCCATAGCATACAAGATTGAATGGTGATTGTCACGTTTTGGCACAAGAACAAATAACGTGCTTGAAATCATCAATATGCCAAACAGACAAAAGAACCATCAACCATACTCGATCTCATACATTCGGAGAACCACCAAGGTTGTTGTCGCTTGGGCCTCGTGCATGTGAAGATCCATCAGTATTAGATCCATGGCCTGATTGATGAGGCATCGTCATAGCGGGCATACCATTCTGGGTACAATAAGCCTGCAAATTATGTTTGAGTGAAGATTAAGTACTGGTGGTAGAAGAGTTCATGTATGTCTTTGGCAATTAAGGAACTAACCGCAAACATTGCAAAGCATTGACTAGTTTGTGCCAACACCGCCTGCTGCACCGCTTGCTGCGTCCTCTCATCAGCCAGTCGCCTCTCCTCCGCCCTCTCCTCCGCCGCCACTCGCCTCAACTCCGCCAGTCGGGCCTGCAAAATATGGCATGGCAATCGCATCTTCAATCCAACAGTAAGTAAGAAACAAACATATATAGAAGGACTTGTATAGAATACCTCCATCTCAACCATAGCTGGAGTCGAGCGTTTACATGTAGAAGATTTTGAGATACCTAACCGAGCTTTGTATTCTGGGAGAGAGCTACGGGAGGAACTAGGGAACATGCCTCCTGCAATTGCTTCCTTGCCATGTTTCCTGCCTTCTCCAGAGATCATGACCAACGCGTGGTCAAGAGGCTCTGTTGTCACATCATACTCGGGCCCTTTCAACTCTTTTGCCATCCCTTTAAATTTCTCCATCCGATCGTAGGCGGTCTTGCTGGAGTACGCGAACGCTGTGTCATTCTCATCGTAAGGCGTGACTGTCCTGCAAATATAGAGAAAATTAGTTTGGTGCAGTAATTTTCAAACCTTTAAGTCTGAGGTTTCTTATAAAATCTAAATAAAGTAAAATCTGCTAGTAGTACGTGTACTGGTTATGGAAACTGAATTTGTTTGGTGCAGTGTAGTACGTGTACTACTAACATATTAGCTATATGATCTAGTACATGTGAGGATGGATGTGATTTGTGCAGAATGCATCTGAAGGAAGATAGTGTCAACTGACGAAAAAACTACATGTCAAGCGATCAACATGTGGATTCAGGTTGCAGCGTCAGTGAGCTCCAAGCACTATGTACTCTGTACACAGCCATTCACCCAAGCACTCTGTACAGCCACAAATCGCAGAAATATTTTCAACCCAGCTTCAAGCGATCAACATATTTTCAACCCAGCTTTACTACACAAAAGTACTCTGTACAGCCACAAATCGCAGAAATTATATCCTGTGAAAAAAATTGTGCCCAGCCATTCACCCAAGCACTATGGCCCAGAGATGGGCTCCTTTAAACATTGTTTCTCAGAAATTTCATTCAATAAAGATGATCAGATGCACATATTTCTTTGAATTGACAGGTCCAAAAATCAGGTATATATATATGCACCCAGGTTGTAGAAATATATTCTAGATACAAATAACACAATTAAGAAATACAGTACGCACTAGTTTTCCAACATAGGGAGCTCCAGTACTGAATATGTACTCTTTCTAGGAATTCATATATTAATAACTAGAGGTCGAACCAAGATTTACAGCAAAGTATCCACGTCACAGATTTTTATCCAAGTTAGATATCTGCAGGTTAATCAGCAGAGCTCAAAGAATGCCTCATGTGGTATACACACACATTTATAAATAAACTAGGCTGTCCATCCGTCCATGGTGGGCGCCTCCTCGCCTTTGTGGCTACAGGAATATTAAATCTAAGTTTTCTAGATAGTTTTGCTACTGCAACATTATAGTCTGCTAGCATTCTGTTAAGAAAAATAAAGTAAAATCTAAATCTAAGTTTTCTAGATAGTTTTGCTACTGCAGTATTATAGTCTGCTAGCATTCTGTCAAGAAAAATACAGTAAAATCTAAATCTAAGTTTTCTAGATAGTTTTGCTACTGCAATATTATAGTCTGCTAGCATTATTTTAAGAAAAATAAAGTAAAATCTAAATCTAAGTTTTCTAGATAGTTTTGCTACTGCAGTATTATCGTCTGCTAGCATTCTGTTAAGAAAAATAAAGTAAAATCTAAATCTAAGTTTTCTCATGGGTGGAATATTTAATTCTCGAGTGCAGCATATATATCAACGGCTAGAAGTTTTGCTACTACAAGACGGTGGAGATGCAGTGTGTGAAGGAAACTTAATGATTACCCAAAGTTCGGCAAAGACCCGCTCGGCTTTGTTGTGAAACTCGATGTTGTTGGCTACACCAAGATCCTCATAGGCTTTGTAGTGGTCCCAGGTACATGCTGGCTCCGGAACTTTGCCCTCCCCAGGCAAAGTAACCATGCCAGGGTAATGCTCCTTAATGAGGCTCCCAAGGACGCCGTTCACGTGTCGGTACTTTCCCCTGCTAGCTCCAGCTTTCTTCCAACCGCTACATAATGAGAAGCCAAAGTTGTTAGCAATTGTTGCATACATTGAAGGTAGAAAATGGGAAGCCAAAGTTAGTTACATTTCTCCACATGGAGCAATACATGGCCTCTGCTCCACAGGAAGCCCTCGTTCCGGGAGCCTTGAGGATCCACATAGGTACACGGACCGACCCTCCTCAACTTGGATGAAACCAGCATGCTCCTCGTCAGAGGTCGAGGCATCCTTGTCAGAGGTCGGGACCTCCTCGTCAGAGGACTCCGACGACAACCGCTCTTCCTCCACCCTCTTAGACACGGGGGAGTGAGACACCGGCTCGTCCTCCACCCTCTCAGACACGGGGGAGTGAGACACCGGCTCGTCCTCCACCCTCTCAGACACGGGGGAGTGAGACACCGACTCGTCCTCCACCCTCTCAGACACGGGGGAGTGAGACACCGGCTCGTCCTCCACCCTCTCAGACACGGGGGAGTGAGACACCAGCTCGTCCTCCACCCTCTCAGACACGGGGGCGTGAGACACTGGCTCGTCCTCCACCGACCGAACCATCAGCAAATAATCCATACATCCATCAGCAAATCATCCATACATCCATCAGCAAATCAGCATGGACAAGCACAAGGCTGCCTTATACTAAAAAATTTAGGCAGAAGAAAATGGAAAGGGATACATCCATCAGCCAATCATCCATACATCCATCTATGCATCCATCCTTGCATACATCTATAAATCCATCCACATATACTGCAATCCATACATCTATCCATCTAAAAGAATATGAAAAGAGATGGGAGCGGTGCTCACCGTGGGGTGGGGCAGAGGGGGAGGTGGTGCCCCGCTTTGGTGGTAACCAGCGGCGGCGGATGCGTAGGAGGGAGCCGGCGGCGGTGCTGCCCACGGCAGCCGTGCCGCTAGGGCAGGGGAGGACGACCCGGTGGCGGTCGCGCCATTGGAGGAGGACGGGTGGGGGGCGCAGTGGACAAGGGTCCCGACGGCGGCGCGGTGGAGGCGGGGACCAGCTGTGGCGGCGCGGTGGAGGTGGGGACGGGCGGCGGCGGCGCGGTGGAGCCGGGGACGGGCGGTGGCGGCGGCACGGTCGAGCCGGGGACGGGTGGGGATGATCTAGCGTGCGAGCGAGACAGAGCAATCGGGGAGATGCGGTCGGGTGGGGGATTTTCTTTTCTTAGTTTCCATTATTTTGCCGTCAGTGGGACCAAAAGGAGACGGCAAAGCAAGGTTCGGTGCCAGGTTTTTTTTTTCTATTAGTTCGCCGTCAGTAGGACAGCAGGCAGACGGCAAAGCAACTAACTTTGCCGTCAGTGGATAACAAACACAGACGGCAAAACTGGGGCACCGTTACCTACCGTCAAACTAGACACGTGTCCATCCTTTGCCGTCACTCAGTGAAACAACAGACGGCGAAGAGCCAGTTTGCCGTCTTGGTTTCTTTGCCGTCATCCTTTCTCTAGGTTTGCCGTCAGCCAGTGCGCTCATAGACGGCAAAGAGCAGATTTGCCGTTAGTCATACTTTGTCGTAAGCTCATGACGGCAAAGTTTTCTTTGCCGTCTACCCCGACGAAATGCTGACGACAAAGCCGCTCACTGACGGCAAACTAGCAGTTTCCTGTAGTGTTAGTGATAAAGCAAAATGGCGCACACGAGAATATTCTCCCCACGCTATTCACAGTGCCAGAAAAAGGGCTTGATAACCCACAAGTATAGGGTATCAATTGTAGCCTTTTTCACTAAGTAAGAGACAAGGAGCTAAAGGTAAAATTTATATTCTCTTCAAGTTCTATCGACCATCGATACTACTCACACTTAATGTTTGCTTTACCTAGAACAAGTATGGGACTAGAAGTACTTTGTACATGTGTGATATCTACTACGCAACTTTATTATTGTAGACATGTGTTGGGCCTCCAAGCGCAGAGTTTTGTAGGACAGTAGAAATTTTCCATCAAGTGGATGACCAAAGGTTTATCAATCCATCAGTGTGACGCCCCCAATTCGACCGTACACTAATCATACACGTAAATGTGTACGATCAAGATCATGGACTCACGGGAAGATATTACAAGCTTCATATTACAAGCAAGGGGCCTCGAGGGCTCGAATATAAAAGCTCGATACACAAGCGTCAGCGGAAGCAACAATATCTGAGTACAGACATAAGTTTAGACAAGAATGCCTTAAGAAGGCTAACACAAAAGCAACAATGATCGAAGAGGCAAGGCCTCCTGCCTGGGACCTCCTAACTACTCCCGGTCTTCGACGGCCTCTGTGTAGTAGTATCCGTCGACGAAGGCATCTGGCTCCAAGGATCCACCATATGGTTGCATCAACAGGAAAGAAGAAGGAATGGGGAAAAGGGGTAGAAAAGCAACCGTGAGTACTCATCCAAAGTACCCGCAAGCATCATATCTATACTAAGTATGCATTGGTATCAAAGGAAGGTATGTATCTGTGGACTGAACTGCAGAATGTCGGAATAGAGGGAAAAACCTAGCCTATCAAAGACTAACATCTTCAAGCTGCTCCAAGCATCTTGCATCATGTAGAAGAGTAAAGAATAGCAGTTTATATTAACAAACATGTTGTAGCATTAATGCCCAGAGATCCATCCTCGACTCCTTGCGAGAAAGCAATCCCAGGGCCACATATCTCAAGTATCCATTTCTAGTTGTAATAGATCAGGATATAAGTCTGAACGTCCATTACCGTAGACACGGTATTCGAATATATATCTTCCCTACAGGGGTGCACCACGTTTTCCAACACGCTTGATTAATCTGGCCGGACACACTTTCTGGGTCAATGCCCGACCTCGAAAGATCAACACGTCGCAGCCCTACCTAGGCTCAGCAGAGAGGTCCCCGCCGGTCTACATCCTAAGCACTACAGGGTCTGGGCCCATCGCCCGTTGCACATCGGGTCGTTGCGTGCAGGGCGTATCCGGGCCACCACCACTGGGGCGCCAACAGGTCGTGCCGCAATGCTGAACTGGACGTCTGACAAAGCTTCGGCTGATACTGCGACGTCGAGGCCCATAACTATTCTCACGTGGTGGTTAGTGCGTAAATCCCAAAGGCCAACTCAGAACAAATACCCAAACCATATTGTATTATTAGCTTGCGGAGATGAGCAGAGACTCATGATAATGTGACCCCGTCGCCCCGTCTCGAGGAAATATGGCAAGGGCTAGCTTAGCCCACTCGGTGGCGGCCTGCCTGCCTGGGCGTGCCTCCTAACCATCTTGCGGGTGCTCTCCGGGCCCACCGACTTTCCCAAAGGTCTCAAGTAAAGTCAAGGTAACCGTTTGTCCAAACATCAAGGGGAAAACCCTGGGAATCACCCTCGGTGGATTCCACTCGATGTAACCATCAAGGTGAACATAAGAGGAACCACCCTCGAGGTTCACACTTGAGGGGTTGCACAATAGAGTCGTATCGGAAGTGGTTAAGGAGCAATCACCCTCGATCACCACGACCGAATAGCTACACTACAGAGATCTCATCAGGAGTGATGTATGAGGTACCACCCTCGGCACTTGATGGTAACTCTGTAGAGTGGAGCAACAAAAGGGGCGTGATGTGATGTGAGGTGTCGGGCTCTGGCCGTCGATCACGTTGATCGAGTCATCGATGACGAAGCAGGGGAGGACTAGGTGGGGGTCACTGATGGATCACCAACCAACCTATACTATGCAGTTTAGGATAAGCAGAGAGGTAACAATAAGCAGGTTACAAAAGCAGGCTATGCTTCAGAATAGGAGCAATCAAATATAGTAGCAAAATCTAATGCAAGCGTGAGAGAATGGAATGGGCGATATCGGGATGATCAAAGGGGGGGGGGGGCTTGCCTGGAAGCTCCCTGAAAGGGAAGAAGGGTCGTTGTCGACGTAGTCGATCACAATAGCATCAACAGTGGTCTCTGGGTCTACCGGGGAGAAGAGGGAGAAGAAATAGTAAATACAAGGCACACATATGCATCACTAAGCATGACATAGCAATACGCGGTGCTAGGGGCGTTATAACACAGTACTATGCGGTACCGTGGAAGGGGGGAACATCCAGGAAAGTTTTCCCGAAGTTTGCATTTTCGGATAGGTGAAACGAAGGGGGACGGCTGCAGGTTCGCTATGCTAGGGACGTGTGGCACACGAACGGGCTGCGTATTCGGATTCGTCTCGTCCTTCTGAGCAACTTTCATGTACAAAGTATTTTCATCCGAGCTACGGACTATTTCTTATTGATTTAGCGAAGTTTTAATTGATTTTCTAATATTACTAATACAACAGCATGACGTTAGCATGACATCAGCAGTCAACAGGGCATTGACTGGGTCAAACTAGGAAGTGGGGCCCATCTGTCATAGACACATTTTAACTAAACATGTTTAATTAGACTAATATGCAATTATGTTAACTAAACATAATTAATTAGGGTTAATTAATAGGATTAATTAATTAATTAAATTACTTTTATTTTATTTTTACATATCATTTCTTTAACAAGGACGGGACCCAGTCATCATAGGCCCTCGGCCAACTCGGGGCGGTTAGCGGGCGAGCGGGCACTGGGGTTCGGGCGCCGGCCCTGGGCGAGCGCTCGCCCAGCAGGGCCACCGAGGCCATGGCCACGGCCTGTGGCACCCCAGGGCAGGTGCACGCCGATGAGGAGGAGGGCCGCGGGTGGGGGGAAAAGGCGCGTCGCGATGACGAGGGTGAGGGGAGCAGGGGCGCGGAGCTACGACGGTGCCAACAGTAGGCGGGAGCGGAGACCGCCGGCATGCGCGGCCGATGGTGAAGCAGCAACAAGTGCAGGCGAAGCAACAAGGGTGCAGCCCCGAGCGAGCGAGACGGGCGCGACGCACACCGGACGAGCGGGGACGGCCGAGGCAAAGTGGCCCATTGGGGCGCAGCCGAAACACGAACAAGTTGGTGGCATTCTACGACTACCACGGGAGAGTACGGAGAGAGAGAGGGAGGAGGCGGTGCTCATGGCGGAGCTGTAGGGGGTGGCAGCGGGCTCGTTGGAGCAGTTGTGGAGGAGGACTGGGATGGTCCGGCGAGCGACAAGGTGGTGAAGGCGTCGGGGTCCGGTAACGGCATCATCGAGCGGCGATGGGGTGGTGCGATGCCAGATAGGGACGAGGCAGCGGCGTCCGAGGCATCACGGCGAGGGAGGGCTTCGGGAGGAGGGCGAGGCATGATGGAGAGGCGGGCGCCGGCGAGGTGGGCAGCGATGGAGCAAAGTGGTAGCGCATCGAGGGTGGGGCGGCGTTCGTCGGCGGGGTTGGGCCGATATCCTCGATCCCAGTCGGGAGGAACAGAGGAGGGGTGGGTAGAGTGGGAGATGGAGGGGAGTGGGGGGTTGCGATTTAGGGTTTTGGGGGATAGGGTTATATAGGCCAGGGGAAGTGCGGGGTGGGCCGACTGGCTGGATCGAGGCTGAGCTGGGCTGGGGGGGGGACTCCCATTTTATTTTGCTTTTGTCTTTTGTTGTTCTTTTATTTTCTATTAAAATGATAGATACCATTTTGGATGAAATCAAGGCATCAAATGATTTTTTGTTGAATGTGAAACTTAGCAAATAATTCAGGCACAACATTGTTGTGTTGCCTAAAAAGTTTTAGGGCCAATGGAATTGTTAAAACATTTTTAGAAATTGAAAAGGTCAATTAATATGCTACTGGACCACTAAATACAATTTCAGGGGCACTTGGAAATCCAAAAGTGGTTGGTTTCAACATGACAAATAACCATAAATTTTTTGCCACACTTTGAACATTTTAGATTTAATGTTTGAAAACTTTTATTTTTGACTTTAATTTAAATTTGAATTTGGACTAGATTTGAACCAACATGAGTTTAACAACAGCAATCATGATGACGTTGCATCATTAGCAGGGAATTACTGTAGCTTAATTATCCGGGCGTCACAATTCTCCTCCACTAAAAGAAATCTCGTCACGAGATTTAAGGGGTGGAGTAAGGGGGAAAAACTCGGGAAAGACGAAGATCAACACAAGATAGGTACCTGGGGGCTATCTCAGTGAACGTGGCATAGAGGCATCTCTCGAGTTGAAATCCAATTAAGTCATCGAGAGCAAGGTAACGAGGTGGAATAAGAAGTTCCACTGGGTAGGCAATCATTCGTTGCCTGAAAAAGGGGGTGAAAGGGGTTTAGAGCAATGGGAATAAGTATTGCGTCTGATACCAGAATAGATCACTAGGAAGGTGGCTCATGATTTACATGTGAAGCCAAGTGCGAGGAACAATTTGGAAACCCGGGATGTACAGGAGAGTCAGGTTTCGATCCTATGGATTTGTGGGTAATGGGCCCACCATGCATGTGGGTTGAAAGCAGGAAGGGTGCTAACATTTGCACAGTCATGATACCAAGGCAGATCAGAGGACAAGATATCAGTTATGTTGGCAACAACATTGGTACCAAGGGCGAGGGACGAAGAGAACCATTTTCCTGCTCGTTAAGACGAGGCAGACCAATAGTCAAAGTTCTCGTCCATCGGTGGTTACCGGAATGTCATCAATAATAGTAACAAGGTCTTACTGATAGAGTTTGTACACCAAAGTGTTTACATAAGCAAGGAATTATCCCTACTCAGTTATGATAGGTTACAATAAAGGTTAAACAAAACAATGTAAGGGAAAGTGTAGTCTCGAATCACATATTGATGTTCCCGAGTGTCTAACAACTCAGAACCCGTGGAAAATTGGAATCGGCAAGAAATAATAGTTGAAGAAAACCCATAATAAGTTATGTAGTTCCATGATATTCTCGAGATACCAGAGTGTTATACTCGAAGGTAGAACATGATAGAGGTTGGACAGGTGGAAAGATTTCCAGAAGACAAGTACTTCAACTTGTCTGAGAAATGGAATCAAAGAAGAACAATCATGGTCGGAACCATGGTTACAAAGGACCAAACATAGATACAAGATGAACTTATCACAAAGGAATTATTATTAGTACAAGAAGCTTCATTGATAAGTTCCACATCGGGTCCATCACATGAACACAAAGGTTGGAGGTAGACTCCCACTTTTCCAATGCATAACCTTTCATTCACTTATCATTTTCGATGAAGCCGTAGTGTTGGGATTTTATCTGGCATAACACCAGTAGAGTATGACTCGTAGAAGTTTTCGGGTTCACACAAATTTAGGGAAGACAGATTCAACCCATGGGGGCATCTTAGTAACATATGCCACAAACTTCATGAGTAAATAACTCCAGCCCGGAAGCAAAGTATGGTTGACAAGAGCGGAGGATACAATTTACCAAAGGCATTATGTATCCAAGCAAATCCTCCCAAGGTTACTGAATATGAAGGATGTTCTTGGTAAAACCAAACAAAGGATCCGGTGGTCCACGAGGGATCTGATGTGAGCAATGTTACTCAACCAGAGAAAGAAAGAATGCAAGGAGATCAGATTATAGGAACAACTGGCTAATCCAAAGCCTAAATGCAAAGGAATTATGATTTCCAAATAAAGGGATCAGAAGCAGAGGCTCTGATCAAAGACAAGTAAGTTGGATAGACATAGATCGATAATCAATCAGGGTTTGATTTGTTGAACACCAGCTCATGTCTGGGTGATGTCTTATCCGAAGGGAAGAATTTTAATTGTGATTGATGATTGCAAGCATTCACAAACATATTTAATCAAATGGTAGAAATGACGATGACAAAGGATACTACTGAATATTGCCAGACATATGGAAAGTATCCATAATGCAAGCAGACAAGTATTTGCAGAGCAATAGTTGGAGAGGATTATCGGAAGACCGATTAGTATATCAAAGTATCTTGTGAATCACTTAATCAACTAGGAATGAACAAATCCTTGATAAGGGTAAGGAATTATCCGTAGATGTATTCATGCAGCAAAGAATCGTAAGCCAGTGACACAGGGGATTGTTAAAAGTCGGAGAATAATTCGATGTATCTTGTACTAACAGGAGCAACTGGGAATGATTGTATGAAAGACAAGTGTATGAAGTTATTTGTAAGGATATATCGGAGGTAGGGAACTGCAAAAGCAACGAGCACAAAAGTTCTGGGAAAATACTAAAGGGTAACTTCGGAATCTTCTAGTGAAGCAGGCCATCATCTGGGTTGAAGGGGCTCTCCGGGAGAAAGTATTTACGAGAACCTAATGTTAGAGTTAGAAAAAATATTTAACCCGAATAGAAAAGAGATCAGAGTCCTAGAGTATAGACGAGGAGTAAAAGATCCTAATACCACCCAATGGTGACATGGGCCCGTAAGCCACACTGCCATGTTAGTAAAACATGTTTCCAGAGACTAGACTCAACTTTGGCCAAGGAGTTGGAAGGGGGGTTCCCACAGGCATTCGGCACTGATACCAACTTGTGACGCCCCCGATTCGACCGTACACTAATCATACACGCAAATTTGTACGATCAAGATCAGGGGCTCACGGGAAGATATCACAACACAACTCTAGACACAAATTGAAATAATACAAGCTTCATATTACAAGCCAGGGGCCTGGGCTCGAATACAAAAGCTCTATACACAAGCGTCAGTGGAAGCAACAATATCTGAGTACAGACATAAGGTTAGACAAGACTGCATTAAGAAGGCAAACACAAAAGCAACAACGATCGAAGAGGCAAGGCCTCCTTCCTGGGACCTCCTAACTACTCCTGGTCTTCGGCGGCCTCCGTGTAGTAGTATCCGACGGCGGTGGCATCTGGCTCCAAGGATCCACCATCTGGTTGCATCAACCGGAAAGAAGAAGGAAGGGGGGAAAGGGGTAGCAAAGGAACCGTGAGTACTCATCCAGAGTACTCGCAAGCATCATATCTATACTAAGTATGCATTGGTATCAAAGGAAGGTATGCATCTGTGGACTGAACTACAGAATGCCAGAATAGAGGGGAAAGCCTAGCCTATCGAAGACTAGCATCTTCAAGCAGCTCCAAGCATCTTGCAGCATGTAGAAGAGTAAAGAATAGCAGTTTATATTAACAAACATGTTGTAGCATTAATGCAAGAGATCCTTCCTCGACTCCATGCAAGAAAGCAACCCCAGTGCCACATATCTCAAGTATCCATTTATAGTTGTAATAGATTAGGATATAAGTCTGAACGTCCATTACCATGGAAATGGTATTCGAATATATATCTTCCCTATAGGGGTGCACCACGTTGTCCAACACGCTTGACTACTCTGGACGGACACACTTTCTGGGTCAATGCCCGGCCTCAGAAGATCAACACGTCGTAGGCCTACCTAGGATCAGCAGAGAGGTCCCTGCCGGTCTACATCCTAAGCACTCCGGGGTCTGGGCCCATCGCCAATTGCACTCTGGATCATTGCGTTTAGGGCGGATCCAGGACACCAACACTGGGGAGCTGACCAGGCCCTGCCGCAATATTGAACTGGATGTCTGACAAAGCTTTGGCTGATACTGTGATGTCGAGGCCCATAACTATTCTCGCATGGTGGTTAGTGCGTAAAGGCCAAAGCCCAACTCAGAACAAATACCCAAACCATAGTGTATTATTAGCTTGCAGGGATGAGCAGAGACTCGCGATAATATGACCCCGTCGCCCCGTCTCGAGGAAATACGGCAAGGGCTAGCCCAGCCCACTCGGGGGCGGCCTGCATGTCCTGCCGTGCCTCGTAACCATCTTGTGGGTGCTCTCCGGGCCTGCCCGACTTTCCCAAAGGTCTCAAGTAAAGTCAAGGTAACCGTATGTCCAAGCATAGGGGAAACCCTAGGAATCACCCTCGGTGGATTCCACTCGATGTAATCATCAAGCTGAACGTAAGAGGAACCACCCTCGAGGTTCACACTTGAGGGGTTGCATGACAGAGTCGTATTGGAAGTGGTTAAGGAGGAATCACCCTCGATGATCACGACCGAATAGCTACACTACAGAGATCTCATCAGGAGTGATGTATGAGG
Source organism: Triticum dicoccoides (assembly GCF_002162155.2). Classification (NCBI taxonomy): domain Eukaryota; kingdom Viridiplantae; phylum Streptophyta; class Magnoliopsida; order Poales; family Poaceae; genus Triticum; species Triticum dicoccoides. Next base: position 64,378,634 of record NC_041390.1, on the reverse strand, counting down.
TACCACCCTCGGCACTCGATGGTAACTCTGTAGAGTGGAGCAACAAAAGGGGCGTGATGTGATGTGAGGTGTCGGGCTTTGGTCGTTGATCACGTCGATTGAGTCGTCGAAGATGAAGCAGGGGCAACAAGGACAAGGTGGGGGTCACTGATGGATCACTAACCAACCTATACTAAGAATTTTAGGATAGGAAGATAGGTAACCATAAGCAGGCTATGAATCAGAATAGGAGCAATCAAATACAGTAGCAAAATCTAATGCAAGCATGAGAGAACGTAATGGGCAATATCGGGATGATCAAAGGTTGGGGGCTTGCCTGGAAGCTCTGCTGAAAGGGAAGAAGGGTCGTCGTCGACGTAGTCGATCACAGCGGCATCAGCGGCGGTCTCGGGGTCTACCGGGGAGAAGAGGGGGAAGAAACAGTAAATACAAGGCACACAGATGCATCACTAAGCATGACATGGCAATACGCGGTGCTAGGGGCGTTATAACGCAGTGCTACGCAGTACCGTGGAAGGGGAAAAACATCCGGGAAAGTTTTCCCGAAGTTTGTTTCGGACAGGTGAAATGGAGGGGGACGGTTGCAGGTTCGCTATGCCAGGGATGTGTGACAGACGAATGGGTTGCGTATTTGGATTAGTCTTGTCCTTCTGAGCAACTTTCATGTACAAAGTATTTTCATCCGAGCTATGGATTATTTACTATTGATTTAACAAAGTTTTAATTGATTTTCTAATATTATTAATACAACATCGTGACGTCAGCAAGACATCAGCAGTCAACAGGGCATTGACTGGGTCAAACTAGGAAGAGGGGCCCGTGCGTCATAGACACATTTTAACTAAACATGTTTAATTAGACTAATATGCAATTAGGTTAATTAAACATAATTAATTAGGGTTAATTAACAAGACTAATTAATTAATTTACTTTTATTTTTATTTTTACATATCATTTTTTAACACGGGCGGGACCTAGTCATCATAGGCCCTGGCCAACTCGGGCGGTTAGCGGGCGAGCGGGCATTGGGGTCCGGGCGCTGGCCCTGCAATGGCGCTCGCCCAGCAGGGCCACCGAGGCCATGGCCACGGCCTGTGGTGCCCCGGGGCAGGTGGCCGCTGATGAGGAGGAGGGCCGCGGGTGGGGGAAAAAGGCGCGGTGCGCAACGACGGGGGTGAGGGGAGCAGGGTCGCGGAGCTGCGATGGTGCCAGCAGCAGGCTACAGCTGCGAGCGCAGGCATGCGCGGCCGACGGTGAAGCAGCAACAGGCGCGCGCGAAGCAGCAAGGGTGCGGCCCCGAGCGAGCGAGACGGGAGTGGCGCGCACCGAACGAGTGGGGACGGCTGGGGCAAACTGGCCCATTAGGGCTCACTCGAAGCACGAACAAGTCGGTGGTGTTCTACGACTACCATGGGAGAGTACGAAGAGCGAGAGGGAGGAGGCGGTGCTCACGACGGAGCTGTAGGGGGGTGGCAGCGGGCTCGTTGGAGCAGTTGGGTAGGAGGACGGGGACGGTCCTGTGAGCGACCAGGTGGTGAACGCGTCGGGGTGCGGCAATGGCATCGTCGAGCGGCGACGGGATGCCGCGACGCCAGATCGGGACGAGGCAGTGGCTCCGAGGCGTCACGGCGAGGGGGGCTTCGGGAGGAGGGAGAGGCGTGACAGAGAGGCAGGCGCCGGCGAGGTGGGCGGCGGTGGAGCGAAGCGGTGTTCGTCGGCGGGCTCGGGCCGATCCCCTTGATGCCAATCGGGAGGAACAAAGGAGGGTGGGAGGTGGGAGATCGAGGGGAGTGGAGGGTAGCGGCTTAGGGTTTCGAAGGATAGGGCCATATAGTCCAGGGGAAGTGCAGGTTGGGCCAACTGGCTGGCTCGAGGCCCAGCTAGGCCGGGGGGGGGGACTTCCCATTTATTTTGCTTTTGTCTTTTTCCTTTTCTTTTATTTTTCTATTAAAAGGATAGCTATTGTTTTGGATGAAATCAAGGCATCAAATGATTTTTTTGGATGTGAAACTTAGCAAATAATTTAGGCACAACATTGTTGTGTTGCCTAAAAAGTTTCAGGGCCAATGGAATTGTTCAAGCATTTTTAGAAATTGAAAAGGTCAATTAATATGCTGCTGGACCACTAAATACAATTTTAGGTGCACTTGGAAATCCAAAAGTGGTTGGTTCCAACATGACAAATAACCAGAGGTTATTTGCCACACTTTCAACATTATAGATTTTATGTTTGAAAGCTTTTATTTTTGACTTTTTAAATTTGAATTTGGACCACATTTGAACCAACACGAGTTTAACAACAGTAATCATGATGACGTTGCATCATTAGCAAGGAATTACTGTAGCTTAATTATCCGGGCATCACAGTGAGAGGTGTAGGATGAAGATGGTCTCTCTCAAACGACCCTGCAACCAAATACAAGAAATCTGTTGTGTCCCCAACACACCCAATACAATGGCAACTTATATAGGTGCACTAGTTCGGCGAAGAGATGCTGATAAAAGTGTAATATTGATGGTAGAAATATATTTTTATAATTTGAATAAATAAAAACAGCAAGGTAGCAAATAGTAAACGGGCACAAAAACGGTATTGCAATGCTTGAAAATGAGGCCCAGGGTCCGTACTTTCACTAGTCCAACCTCTCAACAATGCTAACATAGTTGGATCACATGATTATCCCTCAAAGTGCAATAAAGAATCACTCCCGAGTTCCTATTAGCGGAGAACAAAAGATAGAAATTTTTTGTAGGGTACGAAACCACCTCAAAGCTATTCTTTCCGATCAATCTATCCTAGATTTCATACTAAAATAACACAAGCTATTCTTTCCAATCGATCTAATCAAGAGTTCGTACTAAAATAACACCATATGACACACATCAACCAACTCTAATGTCACCTAGATACTCCAATGTCACCATGAGTATCCATGAGTTAATTCTATGATATGCATCAAACAACTTCATGATCATAATATGTAATCCACACAAAGAACTACAAAGAGACCCCGAAGTTTCTATCGGAGAAAAGATAATAAAAACATGCATCAACTCCTATGCATAGATTACCCCAATGTCACCTCGGGAATCCGCAAGTTGAGTGCCATAACATACATCAAGTGAATAAATATGATACCCCATTGTCACCTCAATTATTCATACCGCAAGACATACATCATGTGTTCTCATATATGAACATTCAATCCGACAAGACAAAACTTCAAAGGGTAAAGATTCAATTCATCACAACAAGAGTATAGAGGGGAGAAACATCATAAGATCCATCTATGTTAACAAAGCCCATGATATAGATCATGAGAGAGAGAGAGATTAAACACATAGCTACTGGTACAAACCCTCAGCCCCGAGGGTGGACTACTCCCTCCTCACTGTGGTGACCGCCGGGATGATGAAGATGGCCACCGGTGATGATTCCCCCCTCCGGCAGGGTGCCAGAACGGGTCTAGATTGGTTTTCGGTGGCTACAGAGCCTTGCGACGGCAGAACTTATGATCTAGGTTAATCCTGAAGGGTTTTGGAATATTTGTGAATTTATAGGGTAAAGAGGGGGTGCGGGAAACCACCGGGGTGGGTACAACCCACATGGGTGCACCTGGGCCCCCAGGCGCGCCCTGGTGGGTTGTGCCCCCCTCGGGGCACCTGCCAGGTGCTGCTCTAGCCTATCTTGGGTGTTCTGGTCCATAAAAATCTCCAGCAAGTTTTGCGGTCTTTGTACTCCATTTGATATTGATTTCCCACGATGTAAAAAACAAGCAAAAACAACAACTGGCACTGGGCACTAGGTCAATAGGTTAGTCCCAAGAAATGATATAAAGTCGCTGTAAAATGATTGTAAAACATCCAAGAATGATAAAATAACAACATGAATACTTCATAAACTATAGATACGTTGGAGACATATCAATGTGATGCTAGGACTATTTTGCAAGAATTAAAGTAGGAGTACTTTGCGAGATAACAAAAGTTATTTGTTTAGTAGAAATATTTTTGTAACACTAGAAAAAGATTTGTTTGTAGGCAATTGATAACTAGACTGGTAATCATTATTGCAATTTTCTATGAGGGGGAGGCAAGATCTACCATACTTTTCATACTTGGATCATATGCACTTATGATTGTAACTCTAGCAAGCATCCGCAATTGCTAAAGATCAATAAGGTAAAACCCAACTATAATATTAAGTAACGAGTTCTCTTTACTCCCATATGGAACAACCCCCTTACTCTGGTTTGCGTTTCAGTCACTCACGCAACCCACTCTAAGTGAATTATGAATGTACCGCAACACCCTACGGTGGTAATCCCACATGCTTGCACGACACAGAGGGCACCATAGGTCAACAACAAAATAAAACATACAACTCAAACCAATCACGATCATCAATCAACCATAGGACAAAACAAATCTACTCAAACATCATAGGATGGCCATACATCATTGGATAATAATATATATCATTAAGCACCATGTTCAAGTAGAGATTATAGTGGGGAGAAGAGGTTTTACACTGCTGCATAGAGGGGGAGAGAGTTGGTGATGATGGCCGTGAAGTTTTTGGTGTAGATCGATGTCACGATGATTGCCCCGGTGGTGTTCCAGCACCACCGATGAGAGGGGGAGAGACCCCCTCCTTCTTCTTCTTCTTCCTTGGATTCCCCCCTAGATGAGAGAGAGTTTCCCATCTGGTACATGGTCTCCACGGCTCCCGGAGGTCAGGACCACCTCTGAGATTGGACCTCTCTCTCTCTCTGTCTCTCTCTCTCCCTCCCCCCCCCTCTCTCTATTCTCTTCAGTTTCGTGTTCTTGTTTTCTAGCCAAAAACTTTTTCTTAAATTCCCGAAGATCCGTAACTCCGATTGGGATGAGATTTTAACATGACTTTTTTCCAGATATTATCTTTCTTGCGGTGAAAGAAGGGCTCCAACCGACTTATGAGGGAGTCACAAGGCGCCACGGCGTGGCCTACCCCCTGGCCACGCCCTACTGTGTTGCGGCTACCTCGGGAACCATTTTGCATTTATTCTTCTTCTTCTTCCCAAAAACACATATATTCCAAAATAGATCTTCGTAATTTTTTATCTCGTTTGGACTTCGTTTGATATGGAAATTCTGTGAAAGAAAAAACATGCAACAAATAGGAACTGGCACTGGGCACTGGATCAATATGTTAGTCCAACAAGTATAATCATATCTCAAGCATAAATTCCAAGCATACCAATGCAACATATCAATTTGACCCCATAATAATTTCCCTTTTTGTGTCAAGATATAATCCCAAAAGTATGCACGTTGATCTAACGTGTCTCCCGTTATCAAGTTGAATGGGGTTTTCTCAGGATTTTCAAAGAATTGCATAATATTTTTCACATAACGAGCATCAAGGGTTTCAGGAGGTTCCCATCTCCATGAGTAGCAAGTAGAACTATTTTTTTGTATTTTGTGTTCCATATCCATAACTAATGATAGAGAACAACTTAGAACGAAAAATAGAAACTACTTAGTGATAAAGCAAACAAGCACACACGAGAATATTGACCCCACACTATTGCTCCCCAGCAACGGCGCCAGAAAAAGGTATTGATAACCCATAAGTATAGGGGATCGTTTGTAGCCTTCTTCGATAAATAAGAGTATCGAACTCAACGAGGATCTAAAGGTAGAACAAATATTCCCTCAAGTTCTATTGACCACCAATACAACTCTATGCGCACTTAACATTTGCTTTATCTGAAACAAGTATGAAACTATTTTGCAAGAATAAAACTAAGAGTACTTTGCGATAATAAAACTATGAATAAATTGCAAGGTAATAAAAGTGGATTCCTTTTGTCAAGAAGAAAGACATTTGTCCCTAGGCAATCGATAACTAGACAGGTAACCATTCTTGCATTTTTATATGAGGGAGAGTAAAGAGCTAACATACTTTCTCTACTTGGATCACTTGTGATTGGAATTTTAGCAAGCATCCTCAACTACCAAATATCATTAAGGTAAAACCCAACCATAGCATTAAGTATCAAGTCCTCTTTACTCCCATATGCAACAACCCACTTATATGTGTTCAGGCTTCTGTCACTCCAGCAACCGAAAATAAGCAAATTATGAACGTATTGCAACACCCTACAGCGGGGAACCCTCACGTTCGTGCGAGACGAAGGGCACCTTAGGCCAGCACCATAATAAAAGATACACTCAAACCAACCACGACCATCAATTAGCCCATAGGACAAAATGATATACTCAAACATCATAGGATAGTCACATATCATTAAGAAATAATATATAGTGTGGAGCACCATGTTTAAGTAGAGATTACAACAGGGAGAAGGGGTGTTGCACTGCTGCATATAGAGGGAGAAAGTTTGTGTGGATGGTAGCAAGATTGTTGATGTAGACCGCTGTCACGATCGTTGCCCCGCCTCCTTATTCTTCTTCCTTGGCATCCCCCTAGATTGGAGGAGGGTTCCCCCTCTGGTGCATGGCCTCCATGGCGGCGGAGGAGCGCGAGCCCCTCCGAGATTGGATGTCCCTCCCTGTCGGTGTCAAAACCGGCAGATCTCGGGTAGGGGGTCCCGAACTGTGCGTCTAGGCCGGATGGTAACAGGAGGCAGGGGACACAATGTTTTACCCAGGTTCGGGCCCTCTCGATGGAGGTAAAACCCTACGTCCTGCTTGATTAATATTGATGATATGGGTAGTACAAGAGTAGATCTACCACGAGATCGGAGAGGCTAAACCCTAGAAGCTAGCCTATGGTATGATTGTATGTTGTGGTTGTTGTCCTACGGACTAAAACACTTTGGTTTATATAGAAACCGGAGAGGGCTTAGGGTTACATAAGGTCGGTTACAAAGGAGGAGATATCCATATTCGTATTGCCTAGCTTGCCTTCCACGCCTAGTAGAGTCCCATCCGAACATGAGACGAAGTCTTCAATCTTGTATCTTCATAGTCTAACAGTCCGGCCAATGGAGATAGTCCGGCTGTCCGGAGACCCCCTAATCCAGGACTCCCTCAGTAGCCCCTGAACCAGGCTTCAATGACGATGAGTCCGGCGCGCAGTATTGTCTTCCGCATTGCAAGGCGGGTTCCTCTCCAAATTCCGTGTACGTGTCGAAATAGTGTCCGGCCTCTTGTTAATGTTGCACTCCTTGCCTTCCACGCCCAATAATGGCCACTTTCCACGTGTCGAGCGAATGTGAAGAGCTAGGGTGTTTTTACATTTACCCCCTAGCTGTGTGAATGAGCTGCCTATTAAAAAGGTGAGGATTCATATCCAAATCACACCATCCTCCCTTGGCGAGCCTTCATCGGAGCGCATTCGACAGAGATCCATTCCATCATGGTCGGTTGACGCAGCTCCTCCTCTCGTTCCCCTAGCCCCAAGCCTGGAGATTGGGAGAGATGTTCCGTCCCGCACAAAAAATTAGTGATGCTTCAGACCAAGGGATTTCTTCCCCCAGCGTACCTGGTCCCAGTCCGAGACGGGCTTGCCACCTATAATGGCGGAGAGCAAGCGGAGAGCCTTCCCAATCCCTCCAAGGGAGAGCGGGTATGCCTTGTCCCTTATTTGGTAAGAGGGCTTGGATTTCCAATTCATCCGTTTCTCCGGGGGCTCCTGGAGTTCAACGGCCTCCAATTGCATAACCTTACGCCTGCCTCCATGCCGCATATCGTGGGATTCGTAGCCCTTTGCAAGTTGTTTTTGGGCTGTCGGGCTCATTTGGATCTATGGAGGAAGCTGTTCTGCCTTGTGCCCCGTTCTCAGAAGGGGTCAATATATCAAGTGGGCGGAGCCGAAGTGTGGCGTATTGCCAGGACCGGATACCTGTCCGGAACCCCAAAGAAGACGTCCGAAGACTGTCCTTCAGAATGGTTTTATATAGAAGACGTCCCCCTCCCGGATCCTATTAGAATTGGCCTTCCTGAGTTCGACAACGCCCCTTTGAAGAAGCGCCAGAGCTAGCATCCATGGAGCTCCCTGGAGGAAGATGACAGGGACGTTCTTTACCTGATGAGCTAGATAAGTTTTTTAGCTCGATCCGGATTGACCATGATCGAGGTCATGGCCATATGTATTATGCGGGGGGTGCAGCCGCTTCAATATAGAGGCCACCCCATGTGGGATTTCAACGGGGAGGATGATGCCACCCGCCACGGCCGCAAAGGGCCGGGATCGGCTGCTGATCTAATAAAGATCTTATCCACTTTGTACAAGGGAGAAGAGGAGGAATTCCTTCGTGTCAACCCGCAGGGCGGATTTTCTATGTACAATCCTCCGAGCTGGGTAAGCGGAGACTTTTTCTCGCCCATCCATTTCGTATTCCTGTAGTTAAGTATTCGGTCTAGCGATTTCATCGCAGGAGCTGCGCCAGGCTGTAAAGGAGATAAACACCCCTCCTCCACAACCCGAGGACCCTGGACGGTCCCTTGACCTGGCCTGCCAGGAGGATCCGGGCATATTTGTGGAGCTGATCGATGGGGTATTTTACCAATCGAGTAATGACAACGCTTTGGTGGACATTACGGCTGATTACCCTGGGCTACTTCCAGCCTCACGAGTAACTGAGACCGAAGTCCCAGCACTTCGAAAGGGGATCCGTCCTTGCGTTTTTTTTCTGATTTTCGTATAACAGCCGTATTTTGCAGGGGAGGTCCTTGAGGCGGAAGGCCGAGCCTGCGGCGACAAGCCAACAAGGGGCCGCGAGGCCAAGCGGGCTGAAAAGACTCGCAGTCCGGATTGAGACACCGGCGAAGCAGTACGGCGCGCCGTCTTTATTGCAATACATTATTCTCAGAGGAATATTAACGCCCATGCATTCTTTTCAGGAAAAAGAGCGCTCACCGGACTATACCCGGAGAGGCTACCAATCGCGCCTCCACCAGCCAGGCTCCAAGCCTGGATTCGGAGGCGGGAACAAATACGAGGCGTGCGCCGGGCGCTCCTCCGACAGAGGATGCAGATAAACTGTCCGCCACCAATTCCGAGGTGGAAAGTTCCATGAACCACAGGCGTCACCGGACTGTTCTTCGTGACACTTGTTTCTCCCAAGAGGCATTGGATGCCTTCAACTCGGGAGACGCATACCCCCGTGCCGCTCAAAATGGTCTAGCCAGAGCCACGGAGCAGTATGTAAAAGACATACGGGTGAGAAAATTTGGTGATTATATATATCAGTATCCCCCGAGACATGAAACAGTTAGGATAACTGATTTAAGGATCATTTGTTATGCAGGTTCTTACAGAAAAGAATACTCAACTGACCCAGGAGCTGGAAGAGTGCAAAGCCCAACTTCAGGCTGCACTGGCCGCAGCAGGCGAGCCCAAAGAGACCCTCTCTGGTAACATATCCTTCGAATGATAAGTATCATATAGAATGCGGCGTATATGCAGATCTGACGATAAAATTGCAGATGACGCTGGAATAAAACCGGATAAGCAATAGCTCCTACGCCAGCTGAAGGCCGGTGAGAGCGTGCTTACGAGGGTGAGGCAGGAGAAGAATGATCTCCTAGATGCCAACACCAAGTTGGGCGTGGAACTAAAAGATGTTCATGCCCAACAGTAAGACTCTGTTAAGGAGAATCGGCGGCTTCGACGCGGCCTATTTAGTAAGTGCTTGAACGAACTTTGAAAAAGAGTTCGGCAAGGAAGCAGGCTGACAGAGTTATGTCTGTAGGTATGCTAACAGGTCGTCCTGCTGAGGAAATGCCCGGTTCAACGGGTGACCTTCTTCCCGAGCTCTCATAGCTGCACGAACGAGCTCGGCAGGTGATGCAAGGCGTTGCCCAGGCCTTGTTATCATCCGTCTCCATACCCGAAGGCCTTGGAGAGCTTGCAGAAAAGTTCAAGGGAGCGCGGCAGCGCTTCCAATTATGGAAGATATCAGCCTGCCGTCAGGGCGCCATGGAAGCCTGGGCAATGGTGAAGACACGGTAGACGGTACATGAAGGCTGACCCGAACCACATGGCCGAAGTCGGACCTGTGGGGCCCGATGGGAAGGAGATCCCTGTGAGCTTAGTGTACGGCCAAGTAGAATTGGCCGCAAAGTATTCCCAACAGGACTATAGACTAGACAGCCTATTGGATGGTATTGAAGAGGAATTCAACCAGTCAAATTGACTATGTAATTTTAAAGTGACATGTATAATGCCTTCTAGCCGAATTGTAGATCGTTTGTCGTGGTGGACCTTTTCGCTTTAACCTTGGGACCCGACGGTCCGGAGTGTATCCGAATACCCTCTCGGTTATGTAAGAACCGGGGCATGCGTGGAGACCAGGCGTAGGGGTCATTAGTGCTTTATCAGACAAGTGCCCAACTAGTTATGTTATATTATATGGGTAGTAAGAAACATCTTCCAGGGAGAATAGTTCCGTTAAGGGTTCCTTTCCCTGGGTAAGCATGCCCTAAAGTGCATGTCCGGACTGCGATAAGAAGCGCAGAAAAAGCATCTGGGGGCAGATATGGATAATAAATAAAAGTCATCTTTTGTTCACCGATCGAATATTCCCTTAAGAACGCTAGCTTTCGGCTTCACCCAGTCTGAGGTACACGTCCGGCTGACCCGGCGGTAACAATCGCAAAGGTGCTCCCCTTATGACCTAGCCGAATTAACGGGAACATAGGGCATAAATACAAAAGCCAGGCAACCCAGCTTGGCCAAAACTTAAGTCATATCGATGCATATAATGGTGAAAAAAGGTTCATGTGGAAGTATAACACATGTGTTGGGCGTGAGGCCCAGGTAAATAATTTAAGCTTCTGTGAAAGAAGCCCCCCAGGTATGAAGAGTGCGGCTAGCGCATCTGTAATGTACGAGTGAGGCACAAGGTGACCCTTGAAGGCCTAGAGAAATAAAAGAAAGAAAGGGAAACAAGACAGATGATGCATATGCAGAAAATGGACAAAGGGAGGGGACTAACATAGAGTCCGGTGCTAGGCGTAGAATCTTTGAAGCCTGGCTGCGTTCCATGGGTTCGGCTCGAGTCGACTAGTCGATGCATCCCGCAGTCGATACGCTCCACTGGTCAGAACTTGGTTGATAATGAAGGGACCTTCCCATTTGGGCTCGAGCTTGTTCTTTTTCTTTACCGGCAGTCGTAGAACTAGTTCACCAACGTTATAAGTTTTGGACCGTACTTCTCTGCTTTGATATCTGCGAGCCTGTTGCTGGTAAAATGCGGAACGGGCTTTGGCTACGTCGCGCTCTTCCTGCAAGGTTTCCAGAATGTCCTGCCGATCGAGCTCGGCTTCTCGTTCTTCATCCATGCGCACTCGAGGTGAGTCATGAATTATGTCACAGGGCAGGACTGCCTCTGCGCCGTACACCATAAAAACGGTGTATATTCGGTACTACGATTCGTCGTGGTCCGCAGCCCCCAGAGTACGGAGTCGAGCTCCACTACCCAGTGCGTGTCAGACTCCGTTAAGGAGCGCACTAATCTGGGTTTAATGCCGCTCATTATAAGACCATTTGCTCGTTCGACTTGACCGTTGGTTTGTGCGTGATAGACTGAAGCATAATCGAGCTTGATGCCCATTTTGCTGCACCAAAGTTTTACCTCGTCGGCCGTCAAGTTCGTGCCGTTATCAGTGATGATGCTGTGGGGGACGCCGTAACGTTGTACAACCCCGGATATGAAATCTATCACCGGTCCGGATTCGGCTGTTTTAACCATTTTAGCCTCTATCCATTCGGTGAATTTATCCACCAAGTATTTTTTCTTTTGGGTTCCCCCTTTAAGGGGTCCAACCATGTCAAGCCCCCAGACCGTGAAGGGCCATGTAATGGGGATTGTTTGGAGGGCGGTGGGTGGCATGTGGCTTTGATTTGCAAAGAGCTGGCAACCGGCGCAACGTTGGACCAAGTCCTGTGCATCTGCCCGGGCCAGTGGCCAATAGAATCCTGTACGGAAGGCCTTGCTTACAAGAGCCCGGGCTGCGGCGTGATGACCGCCGAGTCCAGCGTGAATTTCTGCCAAAAGGTTCCGCCCTTCCTATTCGGAGATGCACCTTTGAAGGACTCCGGTAGCACTTTTTTTGTACAATTCTCCCTCATGGACCCTGTTGGCCTTGGATCGCCGCACTATGCAGCGTGCCTCATTTTGGTCTTCCAGAAGTTCCTGTCTAGTTAGGTAGGCCAGGAATGGTTCTGTCCACGGGGCAATAATGGCCATTATTTCATGGGATGAATGTGTTATTTCGGTGGCGGAGCCTCCGATTGTGTCAGAGAGTTCGGTATCGGGTATTTTGGTCGGGTCCGGACTGTTGTTACCGGTGTCCCCTTCCCATGCTACGGATGGCTTGAAGAGCCTTTCCAGGAATATGTTGGGAGGGACCGCGTCGCGTTTTGCACCGATGCGGGCGAGGATATCTGCCGCCTAATTGTTTTCCCGAGCCACATGGTGAAATTCGAGCCACTCGAACCGAGCTGGCATTTTTAGGACGGCATTGCGATAAGCTGCCATTTTTGGATCCTTGGCATCAAAGTCTCCATTTATTTGGGATATCACGAGGTTCGAATCCCCGCGCACCTCTAGGCGTTGAATGCCCATGGATACTGCCATCCGGAGACCATGTAGAAGGGCCTCATATTCGGCTGCGTTGTTGGAGTCCGTATACATTATCTGTAGTACGTATTGAACTGAATCTCCTGTTGGGGACGTCAAAACGACGCCAGCCCCCAGACCAGCCAACATTTTGGAGCCGTCGAAGTGCATGATCCAGTTTGAATATGTGTCGTACTCCTTAGGGAGTTCGGCTTCCGTCCACTCGGCGACGAAGTCAGCCAAAACTTGCGATTTAATAGCTCGCCGTGGCTTGTAAGTTATGTCGAACGGGAGGAGCTCAATGGCCCATTTGGCAATCCGGCCCGTTGCGTCATGGTTGTTTATAATATCATTAAGTGGTACTTCCGAGGCTACCGTTATCGAACATTCTTGAAAGTAGTGTCGCAGCTTCCGGGATGCCATAAATACCGCGTACGCTATCTTTTGATAATGCGGGTACCGTGATTTGCATGGAGTAAGGACAGTGGACACATAGTAAACTAGTTTTTGAAGGGGGAATGTGTGTCCGTCTGCTTCTCATTCGACGACGAGTACTGCGCTTACTACTTGATGAGTTGCCACAATGTATAATAGCATTGGTTCGCCAATGGTTGGCGCGGCCAGGACTAGGTTTGTTGCCAATATGGCTTTTATTTCGTTGAGTCCGGCCGTGGCGGCATCCGTCCACTCGAAGTGTTCGGTGCGCCGGAGGAGGCGATAAAGGGGTAATGCCTTTTCTCCCAAGCGGGAGATAAAGCGGCTTAGAGCCGCCACGCATCCAGTCAATTTTTGTATTTGTTTGAGGTCTGTTGGGGTAGCCAACTGTGACAATGCTCGGATTTTGGCCGGATTAGCTTCAATACCTCTACTAGAGACAATGAATCCCAGGAGCTTTCCGGCTGGTACGCCGAAAACGCATTTTTCTGGATTGAGCTTGATGTCATATGTTCGGAGGTTATCGAATGTGAGCCTCAAGTCGTCTACTAGAGTTTCGACATGCTTGGTTTTAACGACCATGTCATCTACGTATGCCTCCACTATTTTGCCGATCCGGTTTGCCAGACATGTCTGAATCATGCGCTGATATGTTGCGCCAGCGTTTTCGAGCCCAAAGGGCATTCTGTTGAAGCAGAATGGGCCGTATGGTGTGATGAATGCCGTTGCGGCTTGGTCTGGCTCTGCCATTTTAATTTGATGGTAGCCGGACTATGCATCGAGGAAACACAATGAATCGTGTCCTGCGGTGGCGTCGATGATTTGATCGATGCGGGGGAGGGGGAAAGGATCCTTTGGGCAGGCCTTCTTAAGGTCCTTAAAATCGACACACAAGCGCCATGATTTGTCCTTCTTTGGTACCATCACCAGGTGTGCTAGCCAGTCCGGATGTTTTATGTCTCTGATGAATCCGGACTCCAATAGCTTGGCTAGTTGCTCTCCCATGGCTTGTCTCTTAGGTTCGGAGAAACGCCGAAGAGCCTGCTTAACTGGCTTGAATCCTTTTAGGATATTTAGGCTGTGCTCGGCCAGCCTGCGTGGGATTCCTGGCATGTCTGAAGGGTGCCAGGCAAAAATGTCCCAGTTCTCGCGTAGAAACTCTCGCAGTGCAGCGTCGACATAGGGTTTAATTGTGCCCCGACGGAAGCTGTTTTTGTAGGGTCCGTTGGATGGACTTGGAATTTGACTATAATGTCCGCCGATTTAAAGGAGGTGCACTTGGATCTTTTATCGAGTATCACATCGTCCTGTTCACCGTGGAGCGCAGCGCAGTTAGTTCCTCAGCCGCTAGGGCTTCGGATAGTGCCTCGAGGGCCAGTGCGGCTGTCTTATTTTCGTCGTGGAGTGCTATGTCCGGATCACTAGCAAGAGTGATGATTCCGTTGGGCCTGGGCATTTTGAGCTTCATGTACATGTAATGGGGTATGGCTTGGAAGATTGTAAACACCTCCCGCCCTAATAGAGCGTGGTATCCGCTGCTGAACGGGGCCACTTGGAATGTAATTTCTTCGGACCTGTAATTATCCGGCGTGCCGAATACCACATCTATTGTGATTTTCCCAGCACAACGTGCTTCCCGACTGGGGATGATTCCCCTAAAGGTTGTGCTACTTTGCTCAATGCGGCTCCAGTCTATTTCCATCTTTTGAAGAGTTTCCTCATAGATGAGGTTTAATCCGCTGCCGCCGTCCATGAGTACCTTGGTGAGTCGAAAGCCGTCCATGATTGGACTGAGGACCAATGCGGCTAGTGCTCGGGCTGTTCGGAATTTGGGTTCGTCACTGGCATTGAACGTAATAGCCGTGTCACTCCAAGGATTTATTTCTCCTATGTGGAAGATTTCGGCCATGCTGCGGAGTGTTCGCTTGCGTCTATTATTTGACGCGAAGGTCTCAAAGACCATTAACACCGTATTGTTGTCTACGGGATGGTGCTCTGTGGTATTCGGGAGGAGTAGATCCTCACCACTTTTGCCACCTGCCGGAGTATCCAACATGCTCTAAGGCTGTGCGTTGGTATTGCATCCGCTGTACTATGAATTTTGCAGGGTCCGTTGAGCCATCCCTCCAGTACGGTTCTTTGCCCCGTAGAGGGCTTTTGTATTTTGGTAGTTATCCCAGGTGTATTGTGATAATGCACCCTTTTATTTCGGATTTGGTTTGTATTCAGGGCCGGATTATCCCAAAATTTTATTTCGGTTTTCTAGGCGCTTTCCATCACACAGTACTTTAGTACTATTGACACCAAGTCGGCAAAGCGTGTAATTTCGCGGCGACTTATGGCGTTGAGGATTCCCTTGTCCATGCAATTATTGCAGAAGAATGAAATTGCGTCTTCCTCGTGGCAGTCCTTTATCCTATTCATGACTAGGAGGAATCTGGCCCAGTAATGGTGTACTATTTCTTCGGGCTCTTCCTAATTTGGGATAGATCTCTTATGTTTGGGTGGGTGGGTGGAATTGAACCCGAATCCTCACCCAATCTGAGACTCAGGGGCCAAGGAGTTTCCGAACATGGAAGTTTGGATTCTTGGATGTTTTCCGATAAATCTAGCCTGCTGCCTGACTCTAGGTTCAGGCCTTGAGTGACGTCCTCCCCTCCGCGGGTATTCGGCTTGGAGGGATCGGGAATTCGGACATATCTAGTCCTTAAGATAGATGAAGGGTTGCCGCATTGTTCCTCCACCACTGCAACGTGATGGGTTACCTGGGGAGAGTTGATCTCTCTCAGATCGGGTTTAGGCCCCATCTGATCGTAGTCTGTAGCGACTCCCAGGGCGGCGATGCGATCCAAGAGCTCGTTCTGGGAAGAGAGCTCCATTGGATCTAACTGCTCGGCGAGTTCCGAGTTGATGTGAAGATTGCTTTCGATGACCCGAGGAGTCATCGTCGGCGCAGCGGCCGAACGGGCGGTCCTAAGAAAACGACCTAGCCGGAGAGTGTGGCCGATAGCCAAAGCTCTCTCAGCAACAGTGTTGTCTTTAAAGACGGGACGAGACATCCTTCCTGGTGGCGACGGTGCAGCGGAACTCTCAAAGAAAGCACCAATGTCGGTGTCAAAACCGGCGGATCTCGGGTAGGGGGTCCTGAACTGTGCGTCTAGGCCGGATGGTAACAGGAGGCAGGGGACACAATGTTTTACCCAGGTTCGGGCCCTCTTGATGGAGGTAAAACCCTACGTCCCGCTTGATTAATATTGATGATATGGGTAGTACAATAGTAGATCTACCACGAGATCGGAGAGGCTAAACCCTAGAAGCAAGCCTATGGTATGATTGTATGTTGTGGTTGTTGTCCTATGGACTAAAACCCTTCGGTTTATATAGACACTAGAGAGGGCTTAGGGTTACATAAGGTCGGTTACAAAGGAGGAGATATCCATATCCGTATTGCCTAGCTTGCCTTCCACGCCAAGTAGAGTCCCATCCGGACACGAGACGAAGTCTTCAATCTTGTATCTTCATAGTCTAACAGTCCGGCCAATGGAGATAGTCCGGCTGTCTAGAGACCCCCTAATCCAGGACTCCCTCACTCTCTGTTCTCTTCTATTTCGTGTTCCTGTTTTCTGGCCGAAACCTGTTTCTTATATTCCTGGAGATCCGTAACTCCGATTGCGTTGAGATTTTAACATGATTTTTCCAGATATAAGCTTCCTTGCATCCGAAATAGAGCTCCAGCTGACCTTCGAGGAGGGCACAACCCACCACCATGCGTCTGGACTGCCTGGCGCGCCCAGGTGTCTTGTGGTGGCTGTGGGCCCCCGTTTGCCTTGATTCCACCTCCCAAAAATCACAAATATTCCAAAATCATTCTCCGTAAATTTTTATTGCGTTTGGACTTTGTTTGATATGGATATTCTGCGAAGAAAAAAACATGCGAGAAACAGGAACTAGGACTAGACACTGGATCAATATGTTAGTCCAATAAATTATATAAAATGTTGCGAAAAATACGTGAAAGTTTTATAATATTGGCATGAAACAATAAAAAATTATAGATACGACAAAGACGTTGATACGTCTCCAACGTATCTATAATTTTTGATTGTTCCATGCTATTATATTATCAATCTTGGATGTTTTATAATCATTTTTTAGTCACTTTATATCATTTTTTGGTAGTAACCTATTGACATATGCCAAGTGGCAGTCGCTGTTTTCTGCATATTTTTTACATCGCAGGAAATCAATACCATACAGAGTCCAAATGTTGTGGAACTTTACAGAGAATTTTTATAGGCCAGAAGGAACACAATGGGCCCTAGCTGCAACTAGGGGTGCCCCGAGGGAGGCACAACCCACTAGGGCGCGCCAGGAGGCCCAGGCGCGCCCTGGTGTGTTGTGCCCACCTCGGGTGCCCCCGGACCACCTCTTTGATCTATAAATACCCCAATATTCCAGAAACCCTATGAACGTCGACAAAATATTCATCCAGCCGCCGTAGAGTCCAGAACCACCAGATCCAATCTAGACACCATGTCGGATGGAGTTCACCAACTCCATTGGTGCCTCTCCGATGATGTGTGAGCAGTTCTTTGTAGACCTTAGGGTCTGCAGTTAGTAGCTAGATGGCTTCCTTTCTCTCGCTGAATTCTCAATACAATGATCTCTTGGAGATCGATATGATGTAACTCTTTTGCGGTGTGTTTGTTCTGATCTGATGAACTTTGAGTTTATGATCAGTTATATTTTTTTATATCCATGAAAGTTATGTGAGTTTCTTTGATCTCTTATATGCATGATTTCTTATAGCCTCGTATTTCTTCTCCGATATTTGGGTTTTGTTTGGCCAACTTGATATATTTATCTTGCAATGGGGAGAGGTGCTTTGTAGTGGGTTCGATCTTACGGTGCTTGATCCCAGTGACAGAAGGGGAACCGACACGTATGTATCGTTGCTACTAAGGATAAAATGATGGGGTCTATCTCTACATAGATAGATCTTGTCTACATCATGTCATCATTCGTATTGCATTAGTCCGTTTCTCCATGAACTTAATACTCTAGATGCATGCCGGATAACGGTCGATGTGTGGAGTAATAATAGTAGATGCAGGCAGGGGTGGGTCTACTAATGTTGGACGTGATGCCTATATAATTATCACTGCATGGATATCGTCATGATTATTCGAAGTTCTATCAATTTCCCAACAGTAATTTGTTTACCCACCCTTTGCTATTTTTCTCGAGAGAAGCCACTAGTGAAACCTATGGCCCTCGGGTCTTCTTTCTCATACATTTGCCTTTACAATCTACTTTTCTCTTGCATTTATTTTCAGATCTATTAAACCAAAAATACAAAAATACCTTGCTGTGTTTTATTTCTATTTATTTTATTTGTGATCTATCTTTCAATCTAATACAAATTTATTTCACGTCCGTTTGCCTATCTTGAGGTGCCGTACCCCGGAAGGATTTGACAACCCCTTTAACACATCGGGTTGCGAGGCTTTGTTATCTGTGTGCATGGTCTGTTTACATTGTGTTTCTTGTTTCTCCTACTAGTTCGATTACCTTAGTTTCGTATCTGAGGGAAACACCTACCGCCGTTGTGCTGCATCATCCCTTCCTCTTTGGGGAAATACCAACGTAGCTTCAAGCGACATCAGACGTATCAATCATGTGGTGAGGAAAGATCTAGGCACATATATCCAGTTGGATATAAGTGGTCATGAGTTATTATTGTTGACATCACCCTTGAGGTGAATATGTTGGGAGGTGAAACTATAAGCCCCTATCTTTCTATGTGTCTGGTTGAAACTTTTTGTTCATGGGTATGCTGTGAGTGATAGCAATCATAAAAGGTTAAATGATGGTTGAGTATGTGGACTAGCCAAAAGGCTCCGACATGTGTCCCTTCCTGAAAATATGATGAATTGTAGTTGCAAAGTTGACTGAGAACATAGTTTTTTGTTTTTCAACGAGGTTTATGCTTCATACTTCAAAGTTGTGATGACTTGTTACTTGTTCACGAGAACTTAAATGATAAAAGTTGTGTGATAAAGCTTTATGTTAAAGTTCTTTGTTGTTATAATAATAAACATGATGCTTCTATGCTCGCATTTTGTTTTTCTCGACACCTCTCTCTTTAAGTATGTGGGCATGTTTTTCGATTTCGGTTTTTCGCTTGAGGACAAGCGAGGTCTAAGCTTGGGGAGTTGATAAGTCCATTTTGCATCATGTTTTCCTACTATTATTTATAACGTTTGATGCATAATAATGCTTTTTGGAGTAATTCTAATGCCTTTTATGTCATAATATGCAAGGTTTACACAAAGAGGGAGAATACCGACAACTGGAATTCTGGACCTGAAAAACTAGCATCAGAGTTACCTATTTTGCACATCTCCAAATGAGCTAAAAATTTACGGAGAATTATTTTGCAATATATGCCAAAAACCGGAGCAAATAACTACAGGAGGAGGCCCGCCAAGTGGGCACAACCCACCTTGGCACGCCAGGCCCCTAGGCGCACCCTGGTGGGTTGTGCCCTCCTCGGCCCACCTCCGGTGCCCATCTTCTGGTATATAGGTCATTTTGACCTAGAAAAAACATTAGAGGGGGACTTTCGGGACAAAGCGCCGTCGTCTCGAGGCGGAACTTGGGCAGGAGCACTTTTGCCCTCCGGTCACTACTAGGAAAATGCTTATACATAGAATTTTAGCAGTAGCGCCTGTTTGGGCACACACGCTTCTGGTATTACCAATAGCGCTGGCCAGAACATGCGTTACTGCTAGTGAGTAGTAGCAGCGCTGGTTGGTGCGGGCCGCGCTGCTGTTTAGCGGGCCGCCGGGGCCAAAGGGCAGGCCACTTAGCTGTAGCATGTGTTTTGCGCCAGCGCTACAACTAGTGGGCTTAGCAGTAGCGCTGGCCCATTGCCCGCGCTGTTGTTAAGCCCACTCCCTCCCCCCCCCCATGCCCCTGGCCTGGCCTGCCTCATCTCTCACGAAAGCTCAATCACACTCTCCACACTCCTCCCTCTCAATCCCCCGCGCTCCGCCGTCGACCCGCACGCTGCCGTCCCCCGGGCCAGCCCTCCCC
>NC_041390.1:64348541-64358106 GCF_002162155.2 Triticum dicoccoides | reverse complement strand
CGCGCCGGCCCTCCTCCTCGCTGGCCGCCATCCCCCGCGTCGGCCTCCTCCCCCGCCGGCCGCGCCGGCCGCCGCGCCGGCCCTCCTCCACCGTACCGAGAGGTACTCCTCCCTCTCCTTCCTCCTCCTCCCTCCCCCTATCTAGTTATAGTTATTAGAGTAGTCATTTTGAATCCTATGTAGTTGAAAGAAATGTAGGTTATTAGAATAATTAGGTATGAACCCTAGTTAATTCGTATGAACCCTAGGTTTTTAAATTTAGCTTGGTTTTTAATTAGGTGTAGTTAATAGAATTTAGGTGTTTTAGTTGTTTTAGGTGTAGTTAACAGAATTTTAGGTGTTTTAGTTGTTTTAGGTGTAGTTAACAGAATTGTAGGTATTTTTTAAGTTAAAGCAATTGTTGTTATTTTTTTAGTTAAAGCAATTTTTCCTGTTATATGCAAATTTGCGGTGGACATGTCATATTTTGAACATGTCACATTTTGGACATATCATATTTTTCCGAGTGGCCTATGTTTTGCCAGAGATGTCGATTCGTTTACGTTCTGGCAAATTTTAGGCACTCGATATGTCCTATTTTTAGCAAAGGTCATGCCAAATTTTGCTAAGTGTTTATTAATTTTGTTTTCATAATGAAGCATTTAGTTCTCGACGTCGATGATTCCTATCCTGCATCCTCGTCGTCGACTCGGCGGAGGACTCCTGGTTGAGCCGAGGGGCCATGTCCGGGACTGGGCTCCGCCGGGCTGGTATTGGGTTTTGCTACCTTTTGGTGAGCGCAGCTTAATGAGGAGCCAGCACGTCGTCGACCCGGAGCTTCTTTGGTGGCGGTCACGTGGGCCTACATCGGTGGAGAGGCTTGAGTCCCCCGCGCAGGTGGTACAGCATCGTGTCACGGAGGAGAACGCGCACGTCCAGCGCTACTTGGTTGCATTGGTTGCATTGGCGAACAACCGGTTCTCGAATACGTGGCAGATTATTTGGGGATCTCACTGGAGCTATGATCCGGTGATGGTTCCTTCTCTTTGGTTGTACACCGCGGCCCACTGAACCTAGAGGAGCTATTATTCGAGATGTATTAGTGATATTATATGATGATCTTTGCTACAAACTACTATGCATGTATTCGATGATGGATTATTAGTTACCTATTAGTTATTTGCTTATTCAATGCAAAAGATGAGCGCAGTTTGTGCTACAAACTACTATATATGTATTCATGATGGATTATATGATGATCTTGCTACAAACTACTACAAACTACAAATTTTAGGTGTTTTAGTTGTTATATGATGATCTTTGCTACAAACTACTATATATGTATTCAATGATGGATTATTAATTACCTATTAGGAAATGTCTAACAACGAAAGGGAATTCTCTATGTGCGAGTACTGCGAAGATAAGCGCGGTCTGTGCGACAGCCCTCACTTCGTAGAAGGTCGGCGCTTCAGCATCAAGCTCCAAGAAACCTTCAATGTTGAAACGGTACGCAACAACGACAAGTGTTTTTTGTTATTTTTTGCACGACTTCTCTGCTTTTTCAAAGTGTAATTTCCGTCTTTTACAATTAGACTAGATTATCCCATGCCATTCAAGACTCTATGTCTTGGAAAAGATGGGTTTTGAAGATCATGAAAGAATGGAGACAAAGATAATTCAACTAAGGACCCATCATGGTTATGATTTTGCTGTAAATCTATAAAATTTTGTGAAGTCATCCAATTTTGGTTGCCTGAATTGGGAAGCCCTTTGCAAGGCGTATGATTTTCATGAGGGTAAGCTTCTCACCTTCGATCTTGGTGATCCTGATATCAACGAAAATGATATGACCATTTGGGTCCTTGTTGACACGCTTCCAGTTCTACCGTTGTGTGAGTTTTTTAAACATATTTACTAAGTAATTTATATTGTTTATTTCAAAATAATTGACAGTTTATTTCCATTGGCAGTTTATTTTCATTCTTTAAAAAATGTACGGAAAATGCTAGACAGAACCTACTACTACAATGATGAAGCACAATTAACTTATAAGGAGCAAGATGGTCTTATCGCATTTTTTTACTGATATTGAGAATTACAATAGGTATTATCAAACTCCTCCACATTATGGTCAATACGTGCCACTAGTGCACGTGTTGAACTATGGTAACATCAATGGAGATATCATGGTAGGATTTTCTACTATTACGACATCCGTGCATCTTTTGCATAAATTCTTCCAAAACTAAACTATATTGCTAACTACAAAGTTATTAATATGTTTTTAAACAGAAAATCCCGATGGATTGTGTGCCTCGTGTGATGTTGACGAGAGGTCGCGTTAATGTTATGAGCTTACGGCCACCACAACTATTTCAGCCGCAGTATCCACATCACTCCTGTCCATACTGGATTTCTAAAAGCAAGGAAGCCATGATAATAGATGATTTAAAAAAAATTGAACCATCGTAGAGAGCTACTTGGAAGAAACATTGTGCGTAGGCCAAGACTTGGAGACAAGATGATCTCCATTCTTTATTATGGAGAGTCAATTTTCCTTAATGCAGCGTCAATGCCTATCTTGTTTTATGATATTTTACCTAAGAGAGGGTAGAGTAGGTCCTATGAGAGGAGTAGGTCGTAGCTAGAATGTGTTATTATGTGCTACAATGTGTTAGAGTTGATGATGATGATGAGGAGTTGTGATTATGACTAGTGACCAACTTGTTATATGATGTCTCATTGACGAACATTGTTTGATGGTGATGAAAAGTGGTAATGAATATGCTATTTAAACATACTAGTTCATGATGAGTTGTTATTGTATAAAAGATATATCTGTTTAAACATGTACAACGCCAAAATGCTAAAAACATAAAAGTTAGCAGTAGCGCTGGCCTAAAAATGTGCTACTAGTAGTTGAACTTACCAGTAGCGCTGGCCTTAAAATGCACTACTAGTAGTTGAACTTACCAGTAGCGCTGGCCTAAAAACACGCTACTGCTACAAAATAGCAGTAGCGTTGTAGCAGTAGCGCTGGTGCCAGCGCTACAGGTAGCACAAAAACCGCTGGGGGAACTTCCCTCCTAGAGGGGGAAATCGTCGTCATTGTCATCACGAACAACCCTGTCATCTTTGGGAGGGCAATCTCCATCAACATGTTCAACAACACCGTCTCCTCTCAATCCCTAGCTCAACTCTTGTGTTCAATCTTTGTATCGGAACCTTAGATTGGTACTTGTGGGTGACTAGTAGTGTTGATAACATCTTGTAGTTGATTACTAAATGATTCATTTGGTGGAAGATTATATGTCCAGATCTATTATGCTATTTAATACCCCTCTGATCTTGAGCAAGATTATCAGTTGTGAGTAGTTACTTTTGTTCTTGAGGTCACTGATGTCTAGTACACAACCTTCTTCTTGTAGACGTTGTTGGGCCTCCAAGTGCAGAGGTTTGTAGGATAGTAGCAAATTTCCCTCAAGTGGATGACCTAAGGTTTATCAATTTGCGGGAGGCGTACGATGAAGATGGCTCTCTCAAGAAACCCTTTAACCAAATAACAAAGAGTCTCTTGTGTCCCCAACACACCCAATACAATGGTAAATTATATAGGTGCACTAGTTCGGTGAAGAGATGTTGATACAAGTGTAATATGGATGGTAGATATACGTTTTTGTAATCTAAAAATGTAAAAACAGCAAGGTAACTAATGATAAAAGTGAGCGTAAACGGTATTGCAATGCTAGGAAACAAGGCCTAGGGTTCATACTCTCACTAGTGCAAGTTCTCTCAACAATAATAACATAATTGGATCATATAACTATCCCTCAACATGCAACAAAGAGTCACTCCAAAGTCACTAATAGTAGAGAACAAACAAAGATATTATTGTAGGGTACGAAACCACCTCAAAGTTATCCTTTCTGATCAATCTATTCAAGAGTACATAGTAAAATACCATGAAGCTATTCTTTCTGTTCAATCTATCATAGAGTTCGTAGTAGAATAACACCTTAATGCACAAATCAACCAAAACCCTAATGTCACCTAGATACTCCAATGTCACCTAAAGTATCCGTGGGTATGGTTATACGATAGCATCACACAATCTTAGATTCATCTATTCAACCAACACAAAGGACTTCAAAGAGTGCCCCAAAGTTTCTACCGGAGAGTCAAGACAAAAACGTGTGCCAACCCCTATGCATAAATTCACGAGGTCACAGAACCCGCAAGTTGATTACCAAAACATAGATCAAGTAGATCACGTGATATCCCATTGTCACCACAGATAAGCACATGCAAGACATATATCAAGTGTTCTCAAATCCTTAAAGACTCAATCCGATAAGATAACTTCAAAGGGAAAACTCAATCCTTGACAAGAGAGTAGAGGGGGAGAAACATCATAAGATCCAACTATAATAGCAAAGCTCGCGATACATCAAGATAATGCTGAATCAAGAACACGAGAGAGAGAGAGAGAGATCAAACACATAGCTACTTGTACATACCCTCAGCCCCGAGGATGAACTACTCCCTCCTCGTCATGGAGAGCGTCGAGATGATGATGATGGCCGCCGGAGAGGGATCCCCCCCCTCCGGTAGGGTGCCGGAACGGGTCTAGATTGGTTTTCGTTTGCTACGGAGCCTTGCGGCAGCGGAACTCCCGATCTAGGTTATGTTCTGGAGGTTTGGGAATTTATAGGAATTTTTGGTGTCGGGAACAAGTAACGGAGGTGCCTGAGTCGTCCACGAGATAGGGTGGCATGCCCAGGGGGTGGGTATCGGTGTCAAAACCGGCGGATCTCGGGTAGGGGGTCCCGAACTGTGCGTCTAAGTCAGATGGTAACATGAGGCGGGGGACACAATGTTTACCCAGGTTCAGGCCCTCTCGACGGAGGTAATACCCTACTTCCTGCTTGATTGATCTTGATGATATGATTATTACAAGAGTTGATCTACCACAAGATCGGAGAGGCTAAACCCTAGAAGCTAGCCTATGGTATGATTGTTGTTGTCCTACGGACTAAACCCTCTGGTTTATATAGACACCGGAGGGGCTAGGGTTACATAGAGTCGGTTACAAGGGAGGAGATCTACATATCCGAATTGCCAAGCTTGCCTTCCATGCAAAGGAGAGTCCCATCCGGACATGGTACGAAGTCTTCAATCTTGTATCTTCATAGTCCAACAGTCCGGCCAAAGCATATAGTCCAGCTATCCGAGGACCCCCTAATCCAGGACTCCCTCAATAGCCCCCGAACCAGGCTTCAATGACGATGAGTCCGGCGCAGATTGTTCTTTGGCATTACAAGGCGGGTTATCCTCCAAATCCTGAGTGTCTGTCGTAACGAGTTGTGTCCGGCCTCCCATGAATGTTGCACTCCTCGGCTTCTGTGCCTTAATAATGGCTATCATCCATTTGTCGAGCGAATGTGAGTGGTCAGGGTGTTTTTACATTTACCACCCTAACGAGGCAGATGAATCGTTTATTTAAACAGTCGGGGATCTTCAAATCTAGATCACACCACCTTCCCACAGCGAGTATCCATCGGAGCGTGCCCGGAAAAATCCATCCCATCATGGCCGGCCACCGCAGCTCCTCCTCTCGCCCCCGTAGCCCTAAGCCAGGTAGTTGGGAGAAGTGTTCTATTCCCCATAGCCAACTAGTAGAGTTGCAGACCCAGGGGTTTCTCCCTCCTGCGTACATGGTCCCCGTCCGAGCCGGACTAGCCACTTACAATGGCGGGGAGCAAGAGGAAAGCTTTCCCAATCCATCCACGGGGGAGAGGGTATGCCTCGTCCCTTATTTATTGAGGGGACTCGGATTTCCAATCCATCCATTCCTCCGTGGGCTCCGTGAGTTCTATGGCCTCCAGCTGCATAACTTTACTCCCGCCTCCATATTACACATCGCAGGCTACGTTGCCCTTTGCGAGCTATTTCTGGGCTGCGAAGCTCATTTCGAGCTATGGCAGAGGCTATTTTGCCTTGTGCCCCGTACACAGAAGGGGTCAATATTTCAAGTGGGCGGAGCCGAAATATGGCGCATCGCTGGGACCGGATACCTGTCCAGTACTCCGAAGAAGACATCTGAAGACTAGCCTTCAGGGTGGTTTTATACGGAGGAGGTTCCTCCCAGACCCTATCGAATGGGCCTTCCTGAGTTCAACAAAGCCCCTTTGAAGAAACACCGTAGTTGGCACCCTAGGAGCCCCAGGAGGAAGATAACAGAGAAGTCCTTTACCTGATGAGCCAGATAAAGACACTGGCCGAATCAGGACTGACAATAATCGAGGTTACGTCAATATGTATAATGCGGGGGGTGCAGCCACTTCAATATCGGGGACAACCCATGTTGCACTTCAATGGAGAAGACGATGCCACCCGCTGCGGCCGTAAAGGTCCGTACTCCGCTGCCGCTCTAGCAAAAATACTGTCCGATTTATACAAGGGAGAGGAAGAGGAGTTCATCCGTATTAAGCCGCAGGATGGATTCTCCATGTACAACCCCCCAAACTGGGTGAGCTGCTGCTTTTTACTCCAAACCTTCCTGCTTTCTTTGTCATAAATATTTATCTTGCTATTTCATAGCAGGAACTACGAAATGTTGTGAGGGAGATTCACAACCCATCTCCACAGCTAGAGGACCCTGATCAGGCCCTCGATCCCGGACTCGAAGAAGATCTGGACATATTCGTGGAGCTCATCGACAAGACGTTTTATCAGTTAAGCTGCGACGGTGCCTTGGTGGCCATCACCGCCGTTTATCCTGGACTGCTCCCTGCATCGCATGTAAGTAAAACCGGAGTCCCAACTTCCGAGAAGGATCCCCCTTTTCGCACTTCACCCACCGCACACGTATGGTGTCTTCCAGGGAAGGCCCACAGGATGCCATGCCGAACCCACAGTGACTCACCAACGAGGGGCACCGAAACCGGGTAGGATTAAAAGGAAGGCGGTCAGGACTGAGATGCCATCGCAGAGGTATGAAAAAGAACCCTGCTCCATGGTTATTGTCTTTAAAATATAATAACATCAATGGTTAAAACCAGGAAAAACGCTCGCCGGACCGTATCCGGAGAGCCTGCCGGCCATGCCTCGACCAGCCAGGCTCTAGAGCCGGACTTGGAGGCAGATGCTAACATGGGGACAACGCTGGATATTCCTCCTACCAAGGATGCAGATAGGCTGTCCGCTACCAATTCCGAAGTGGAGAGTGCCATACTCCGCGACCCCGGTTTTTCTGAAGAAGCGGTTGATGCCTTCAACTCAGGGGACGCGTACATTCGAGCTGCTCAAAATGGTCTTGCTAGAGCCACGGACCAGTATGTAAAGGATATACGGGTAAGAAAATCTGATAATTATATATATACCAGTAGCCCCTAAGACATGAAACAGTTAGCACAACTGATTTAAGGATCATTATTTTCATAGGTTCTTACTGAGAAGAATACCCAGTTGTCTCAAGAGCTGGAGGAGTGCAAAGCCCAGTTACGGGCCGCAGTTGCCAAAATGGAGGAGTCCCAGAAGGCCCCATGTGGTAACACTTGTTCCTATCAGAAAGAACGAGATATACCAGTTAATATTTGGCTTGCATGCTAATCTAATCAATAGATTCTGTAGATGATCCCGGAGTGAATCCGGAGGAGTAACATGTTCAACGACAGCTAAAGGCTGGCAAGCGCGTGCTTACACAAGTCAGGCGGGAGAAAAATGATCTCCAAGATGCCAATACCCGGCTGGATATTGAACTAAAAGATGTTCGTGCCTAGCTGGCTGACTCCGTAAAGGAGAATAAAAGGTTTCGACGCGGCATTTTCAGTAAGTGCTTGAGCGAACTTCTATATAGTTCTGCGAAGAAACCAGCTAATAGAGCTATATCTGTAGGTATGCTGATGGGCCGTCCCGGAGAGGAGATGCCCGGGGTCTACGGGAGATCTTCTGCCAGGGCTCTCACAACTGCACGAACAAGTTCGACAGGTGATGCAGGACCTTGCCTAGGCCTTGTGGCCATCCGCCTCCCTGCCAGGAGGCATGTGGGAGCTTGTAGAGATACTCAAGGGAGCGCGGCGGCGCTTCCGATTATGGAAGATATCTGCCTCTCGACAAGGTGCAAGGGAAGCCTGGGCCATGGTGAAGACTCGATATACCAAGGCTGACCCGAACCATATGGCCGAGGTCAGACCTATAGGGCCTGACAGGAAAGAGATCTCCCTCAGCTTGGTGTATGACCAAGTGAAATTAGCCGCAAAGTATTCCCAACAGGATTGTAGGCTAGACAGTCCATTGGATGTTATAGAAGAAGAATTTAGTCAGTCTAAGTGACTGTCTACTTTGAGTGACATATAATGTCCCTAGCAGGATTGTAAATCATTTGTCATGGCGGACCTTTTCGCTTCGACCTCTGGACCCGACAGTCCGGAGTGTATCCGAATACCCGCTCAATTATGTAAAAACCGGGGTACGCGTGGAAACCAAGCGTAGGGGTCATAAGTGCTTGAACAGACAAGTACCCAACTAGTTATCACTAGTATAAAACGGAGCTTTAAAACCGGTTCATAAGGGCCTTTAGTGCCGGTTCTGTAACCGGCACTAAAGTGTGGGCACTAAAGGCCCCCCCTTTAGTACCGGTTCAGCATGAACCGCCACTAAAGGCCCACCACGTGGCGTGAGCTCGCGCCATGGCATGGGGGACCTTAACACCAACCGGTACAAAAGGTTTTTTTTGAATTTTTTTTAAAAACATTTGGAATTTTTTTATTTTTTTTCGATTTTCAATTTTCTGAATTGAATTATTTGATGATTTATTCTCTAATCACCCCTCTTAATTGCTCAAGTGTGGATCACTCATTCCAAATTGTCTAACTTCCCGGTCGGTCACCCATCCTCTCACTCCCCCAGCCTGAGCACGCTTAACTTCGGAATTCTATTCCCCCTACTTTCCAAGTCTGCACTTGTTGTTTTCCTGACAAATGTAAGCTATCAATCCTATTAACCCTCAGCAGTTTACCTTGAGCATTAGGTCACTCGTTTCAACATTTTAGTTTGAAACTATTATTCTAAAAAACAGTAATTATTTAGTAACACTAATAGTTCTTGAATAAGTTTGACCATAGTTTGACCACAGTTTGACCATAGTTTGACCACAATTTGACCATAGTTTGATCAGATTTGACCAAAATTCAAAAAATTGAAATAATTATTTAGTAACACTAATATTCTTGAATAATTATGTGGTAACATTAATACTTCTTGAATAAGTAGTTTGACCATAGTTTGACAAAAATTTAAAAAAACTGAAATTTGAGCATATCTTTTTTTCCTTTTGGAATTTTAGGATTCTAATAAATTGCAAACAGGTCGTAGGTTGTCAAAATCAAATGCGGATTTTCGTGCTGAATTTTTTGATATATTATACGTTTTTTTCCGACATAGTATGCAAAAGTTATAGCCGTTTTACATTTTCCCTACACTTTTTGCAAAACATGTCCTAATTTAAGTTTTCAAATTTTCATAACTAGTAGGTGTACTAATATAACTACCTCTCGGAGGATTTTATTTTCTGAAGTTTTTA
>NC_041390.1:64321221-64348280 GCF_002162155.2 Triticum dicoccoides | reverse complement strand
AAATTGCCCTATAGTCCCGGTTTGTGTCTCCAACCGGGACTATAGGTCAGATCCCTTTAGTCCTGGTTCATGGCACGCACCGGTACTAAAGGTTATCCCTTTAGTACCGGTTTGTGCCACGAACTGGTACTAAAGGTGATCATGGGGCCCTGGCCTGACGCCAGCCTGCCACCACCCCTTTAGCACCGGTTCATGGCACGAACCGGTACTAAAGGTTCAACATGAACCGGCATTAATGCATAGTTGTTCGAACCGGCACTAATGGTGCCATTAGCACCAGGCCAAAATCGAACCGGGACTAATGTGTCTCACATTAGGTCCTTTTTCTACTAGTGTATGTTATATTACATGGATAGTAAGAAACATCTTCCATGGAGAATAGTTCCGTTAAGGGTTCCTTTCCGTGGGTATGCCCGCATTAATGTGCATGTCCGAACTGCAACAAGAGACGCAAGATATAAACATCTGGGGGTATGTATTCTAATAAGTAAAAAAGTCATCCTTTGTTCGCCGACCGAATATTCCCTTAAGAACGCTAGCTTTTGGCTTCACCCAGTCTGAGGTACACGTCCGGCTGACCCAGCAGTAACAATCGCAGAGGTGCTCCCCTTATGCCCTAGCCGAATTAACGGGAACGTAGGGCATAAACACAAGAGCCAGGCAACCCAACTTGGCCAAAACTTAAGTCATATCGATGCATATAATGGCAAAGAAAAGGTGCATGTGTAAAAATAACACATGTGCGGGGGGCATAAAGCCCAGATCATAATTATATTAAGCTTCTGTATAAGAAGCCCCCAGGTATAATGAGCGCGCTTAATGCGTACAAATTGTGCAGTCAAGACACATTTTAACCTTTGAAGGCCGCGAAGAAAAGGAAGAAAGATAGAAAAATATAGATAACGAATATATAAAAAATTGACGGAGATAAGGAGACGAACACAGAGTCCTGCGCTAGGCGTAGAACCTTCGGAGTCTGGCCGCGTTCCATGGGTTTGGCTCGAGTCGATTGTCCGATGCATCCCGCAGACGGTACGCTCCACCGGTCAGAACTTTGTCAATAACAAAGGGACCTTCCCATTTGGGTTTGAGCTTGTCGTTTTTCTTCTCTGGTAGGCGTAGAACGAGTTCACCAACATAATAAGTTTTGGCCCGTACTTCTGTGCTTTGATATCGTCGATCCTGTTGTTGATAGAATGCGGATCGGGCTTTTGCCACGTCACGCTCCTCCTCCAGGGCGTCCAAACTATCCAGCCAATCTAGCTCGGCTTCTTTCTCTTCGTACATGCGCACGCGAGGTGAGTCATGAATGATGTCGCAGGGCAGTACCACCTCTGCTCCTCGACCCAGTGCATATCTGATTCCTTCAAGGACCACACTAGTCCGGGTTTAATGCCGCTCATTATAAGATCATTTGCTCGTTTGACTTGACCGTTAGTTTAAGGGTGATAGACGGATGCATAATTGAGCTTAGTGCCCATGTTGCCGTACCAACTGTTTACCTCATCGGCTGTAAAGTTCAAGCCGTTATCGGTGATGATACTGTGGGGGACACCGTAGCAGTGTACAACCCTGGATATGAAATCTATCACTGGTCCGGATTCGGCCGTTTTAACTGGTTTGGCCTCTATCCATTTGGTGAATTTATCCACCATGACCAATAGGTACTTTTTCTTATGGCTTCCTCCTTTAAGGGGTCCGACCATATCAAGCCCCCAGACCGTGAAGGGCCAAGTAATGGGGATTGTTTGGAGAGCGGTAGGTGGCATATGGCTTTGGTTTGCAAAGAGCTGGCAACCGACGCAATGTTGAACGAGGTCCTGTGCGTCTGCTCGAGCTGTCGGACAGTAGAAACCTGTACGGAAGGCCTTAGTTACAAGGGCCCGATCTACGGCGTGATGGCCGCCGAGTCCAGCATGAATTTCTACCAAAAGCTGCCGTCCTTCCTCCTCGGAGATGCACATTTGTAGTAGTCCGGTAGCGCTTTTCTTATAAAGCTCTCCCTCATGGACCTTGTAGGCTTTAGACCGCCGCACAATACAACGTGCCTCGTTTTGGTCCTCAGGGAGTTCTTGCCTATTTAAGTAAGCCAAGAAGGGTTCTGTCCACAGGGCGATGACGGCCATAATCACGTGGGCCGAAGGTGTTATCTCGGTGGCGGAGCCTCCGATTACGTCAGAGTGTTCAGGGTCTGGTGTTGTGGCCGGATCTGGACTATTGTTGCCGGTCTCCCCTTCCCACACCAGGGATGGCTTAAACAGCCTTTCCAGGAAGATATTAGGTGGGACAGGGTCGCGCTTAGCACCGATTCAGGCGAGGATATCTGCCGCTTGATTGTTTTCTCGGACCACATGGTGGAATTCCAGCCCCTCGAATCGGGCTAGCATTTTGAGGACGGCATTGCTCCATAAGCCGCCATTTTTGGGTCCTTGACATCAAAATCTCCATTTATTTGAGATATTGTGAGGTTTGAATCCCACACACTTCTAGGCGTTGAATGCCCATGGAGACTGCCATTCGGAGACCATGCAACAGAGCCTCATATTCGGCTGCGTTGTTGGAGTCTGTGTATAATATTTGGAGTACGTATTGGACTGTATCTCCGGTTGGGGATGCCAGGACGACGCTTGCTCCCAGACCCGCCAGCATTTTAGAGCCGTCGAAGTGCATGATCCAATTGGAGTACGCGCCGTATTCTTTAGGGAATTCGGCTTCTGTCCATTCGGCAACGAAATCGGCCAGTACTTGTGACTTAATGGGTCACCGTGGTTTGTATGATATGTCGAACGGGAGGAGCTCAATAGCCCATTTAGCAATCCGGCCTGTGGCATCGCGGTTGTTTATAATGTCATTGAGTGGAACCTTGGAGGCCATCGTAATTGAACACTCTTGAAAGTAGTGTCGTAGTTTTCGGGATGCCATGAAGACCGCGTATGCTATCTTTTGCTAATGTGGGTACCGGGATTTGCATGGAGTGAGGATAGTAGATACATAGAATACTGGTTTTGAAGCGGGAACTTATGTCCGTCTATTTCTCGTTCGACGACGAGCACTGCGCTTACAACCTGGTGTGTTGCCGCTATATATAACAGCATTGGTTCGCCGATATTTGGCACGGCCAAGACTGGGTTGCTGGCCAAGGCAGCTTTTATTTCTTCCAATCCAGCCATAGCCGCGTCCGTCCACTCGAAGTGCTCGGTGTGCCGAAGAAGGCGATAAAGAGGTAATGCCTTTTCTCTCAATCGGGAGATAAAGCGGCTTAAGGCAGCCACGCATCCAGTTAATGTTTGGATTTGCTTGAGGCTTGTTGGGATAGGCAACTGTGACAGAGCTTGGATTTTAGCCGGATTCGCTTCAATTCCTCTATTGGAAACGATGAAGCCCAAGAGCTTTCCAGCAGGTACGCCGAAAACACATTTTTCCAAATTGAGCTTAATGTCATATGTTCGGAGATTGTCGAACGTGAGCCTCAAGTCGTCTATCAAAGATTCAACGTGTCTGGTTTTAATTACCACATCGTCTATGTATTCCTCCACTGTTTTTACCGATTTGTGCCTCCAGGCATGTCTGAATCATGCGTTGATAGGTCGCACCAGCGTTTTTGAGCCCGAAAGGCATGGTGTTGAAACAGAAGGGGGCATATGGAGTAATGAATGCCGTTGCGGCTTGATCGGGCTCCGCCATCTTGATTTGATGGTATCCGGAGTATGCGTCGAGGAAACACAACGAGTCGTGTCCTGTAGTAGCATCGATAATTTGATCGATGTGGGGGAGGGGGAAGGCATCCTTGGGCCAAGCCTTGTTAAGGTCCTTAAAATCGACACGTAGGCGCCAGGATTTGTCCTTCTTTGGTACCATCACCAGGTTTGCTAGCCAGTCCGGATGTTTCATTTCTCTAATGAATCCGGCCTCGAGTAACTTGGCTAGTTCTTCTCCCATGGCTTGTCGTTTGGGTTCGGAGAAACGCCAAAGAGTTGGCTTGATCGGCTTGTATCCCTTTAGAATGTTTAGGCTATGCTCGGCCAGCCTGCGTGGGATGCCTGGCATATCTGAAGGATGCCAGCGAAGATGTCCCAATTCTCACGTAAGAACTCCCGTAGTGCGGCGTCTGTTGTGGGGCTCAGTTGTGCCCCGATGGATGCTGTTTTTGTAGGGTCTGTTGGGTGGACCTGGAATTTGACTATTTCGTCCGCTGGTTTAAAAGAGGTGGACTTGGGTCTTTTGTCGGGTATCACGTCGTCCATGTCCACTGTAGAGCACAGCGCAGCTAGTACTTCGGCCGCGAGGGCTTTGGATAACGCTTCAAGTGCCAGTGCAACGGTTTTGTTTTCGCCGCGGAGTGCTATGTTCGTATCACTAGCTAGAGTGATGATTCCATTGGGCCCGGGCATCTTGAGCTTCATGTACCCGTAATGGGGTATAGCTTGGAAGATCGTGAATCCCTCTCGCCCTAGAAGGGCGTGGTATCCGCTACTAAATAGAGCCACTTGGAATGTGATTTCTTCGGACCTGTAATTCTCCGGCGTGCCGAATACCACATCTAGTGTGATTTTTCCCGCACATCGTGCCTCCCAACTAGGGATGATTCCTATGAAGGTCGTGCTGCTTTCCTCAATGCGGCTCTTGTCTATTTCCATTTTTCTAAGAGTCTCCTCATAGATGAGGTTTAATCCACTGCCACCGTCCATGAGTACATTAGTAAGCCAGAAGCCGTCCACAATTGGACTAAGGACCGAAGCGGCTGGAGCTCGGGCTGTGCAGAATTGAGGTTTGTCACTAGCATTGAAGGTTATGGCCATGTCGTTCCATGGATTTATTGTTGCAACATGGCAAACTTCGGCGAGGCTGCGAAGTGCCCGCTTGCGCCTATTGTTTGAGGCGAAAGTCTTGAAGACTGTCAGTACTGTATTGTTATTTTCCGCGGGAGGGTGCTCTGCGGTATTGTTGACAAGGAGATCCTTGCCGCTCCTAGCCACCTGCCGGAGTATGCAACATGCTCTAAGGCTGGTTGTTGGCATGGTATCCGATGTACTGTGAATTTTGCATGGCCCATTGAGCCATCCCTCCAATATGGTTCCGCGCCCCCTAGTGGGTTTTGGCTTCTTTGTAATTGGATTGGGTGACTTATTAGAGTACACCCTTTTTGTTCGGACAGAGGGATTAGTTAGAGCCGGAGGATCCCAGAATTGTGTTTGGGTTTTCCAAGTGCTTTCCATCGCACAGTACTTCCTTACTATGGACGCCAAGTCAGCAAAGTGTGTTCTATCACGGCGACTTATGGCGTTGAGGATTCCCTTGTTCGTGCAATTTTTGCAATAGAATGAAATTGTGTCTTCCTCGCAACAGTCTTTCAATTTGCTTATTGCAAGGAGGAATCTGGCCCAATAGTGATGTATTGTCTCTTGGGGCTATTGTCTAATATGGGAAATATCACTTATGTGAGGGTGGGTGGGTAGATTTAAGTCCAAACCCTGACCCGGACTGAGACCCAAAGGAGTTTCCGAGCTTGGTAGTTCGGGCTCTGGGACGTTGCCCAATGGTACTAGCCCACTGTTCGATTCCAGGTTCGAAGATTGGGCCATGTCCTCCCGTAGACGGGTATCCGGCTCGGAGAGCTCGGGAATCCGGACATAGTTTGTCCTCCAAATAGAGGAAGGATCGCTGCATCGCTCCTCCACCACCGCTATCTGATGGGTAACCGCTGAAGAGTTAATCTCCCTTTGGTCGGGTTTAAGCCCGATCCGATCATAGTCCATAGCGACTCCAAAGGTGGTGATCCGATCCAAGAGCTTGTTCAAAGAAGAGAGCTCCACTAGATCCATCTGCTCAGTGAATCCCGAGATGATGTGGAGGGTGTTTTTGATGACCCGCGAAGTCATCGTCGGCGCGACGGCCGACGGGGTGGTCACGACGAAGCCGCCTAATCGGAGGGTTTGGCCTATAGCCAGGGCCCCCCTAGAGGTAATGTTGTCCCTGACAACAAGACGAGCCATCAGGCCTTATCGTGATGGCACAGTGGAACTCTCAATGAAAGCACCAATGTCGGTGTCAAAACCGGCGGATCTCGGGTAGGGGGTCCCGAACTGTGCGTCTAAGGCGGATGGTAACAGGAGGCGGGGGACACAATTTTTACCCAGGTTCGGGACCTCTCGATGGAGGTAATACCCTACTTCCTGCTTGATTGATCTTGATGATATGAGTATTACAAGAGTTGATCTACCACGAGATCGGAGAGGCTAAACCCTAGAAGCTAGCCTATGGTATGATTGTTGTTGTCCTACGGACTAACCCTCCAGTTTATATAGACACCGGAGGGGCTAGGGTTACATAGAGTCGGTTACAAGGGAGGAGATCTACATATATGAATTGCCAAGTTTGCCTTCCACGCAAAGGAGAGTCCCATCCGAACACGGGATGAAGTCTTCAATCTTGTATCTTCATAGTCCAATAGTCCGGCCAAAGCATATAGTCCGGCTATCCGAGGACCCCCTAATCCAGGACTCCCTCAGTGGGCGCCCCCCACCCTCGTGGATGGCCCGGGACTCTTCTGGACAAACTCTTTTACTCCGGGGTCTTCTTTTGGTCAATAAAAAATCATTAAAAATTGGCACATCCATTGGACTCCGTTTTGTATTCCTTTTTTGTAAAACTCAAAAACAAGGAAAAAACAGAAACTGGCACTAGGCTCTAGGTTAATAGGTTAGTCCCAAAAATCATATAAAATAGCATATAAATGCATTTAAAACATCCTAGATGGCTAATATAATAGCATGGAACAATAAAAAATTATAGATACGTTGGAGACGCATCAAGCATCCCCAAGCTTAATTCCTGCTCGTCCTCGAGTAGGTAAATGATAAAAACATAATTTTTGATGTGGAATGCTACCTAACATATTTATCAAAGTAATTCTACTTATTGTGGCATGAATGTTCAGATCCGAAAGATTCAAGACAAAAGTTTAATATTAACATAAAATAATAATACTTCAAGCATACCAACTAAGCAATTATGTCTTCTCAAAATATCATGGCCAAAGAAAGCTTATCCCTAAAAAATCATATAGTTTGGCTATGCTTCAATTTCGTCACACAGAAATGCTTTCATCATGCACAACCCCGATGACAAGCCAAGCAATTGTTTCATAGTTTAGTAATCTCATACTTTTTTCAACTTTCACGCAATACATGAGTGTGACCTTGTATGTGCCAGGTGTCTTCTAGTTATTCGCTGTTGTTGCCTTGTCTTTTGCTTGCGTGTCGCATCTTGTCATGTCATCATGTGCATTGCATCATCATGTTTTCAAAACTTGCATTCGTCCGGGTTCCCCCACTTCCGTCCGTTGTCCGTTCTGAGCCCAGGCACTCTTGCACGCGCCCGCGGCATGTCTGAAATATTATTTTATAAGTGGCCGTAAAATGTTCTCGGAATGGGATGAAAGTTGGCGTGTGGTCTTATTATAGTGTAGATAGACCGCCTGTCAAGTTTCATCCCATTCGGAGTTCGTTTGACGCCCCAACGATTAACTATAGCGGCAATATAGCCGGTCTAACGTCGGACGTTTTTGGCCTCTGGAAACTGCTGTCGGGCCCTCTCTCTCTCTCTCTCTCTCTCTCTCTTCTCTCCTCTCAGCCTCGCCACAGTCCACCTAGACCCATGCCTAGCCTCTCTGCATAGTGCATCGAACCCCTCGCGCGCGTCCGAAAGTTGTCCCGAACCCGACCCGGACTGTCGCAACCGTTGTGTTCGGATCATCGCCAAGCATCTACAAAACATCTCCGTTTTGTTTATTGGACTTCCTAACCTATTTCATTCTCAGCCGTCTGTTTCAGATTGAAGGGCTTCCATTAGTCTGCATATAGACCCACTCACTATATAAACCTGAAACCCTAAATTCTAGCCCTCTTGTTCCATCGCGCCGCCACCTGCCTTTCTTCCTCGGGATCCCTTCATTCCACCGATCCAATCCCACCAACCAGACTCCACCCGAGGCCTCCCCTTGATCCAACTCGTCTTCGCTCTCCTCGTCGACCAGGGAGACGAGCTCCTCCCGAGACCAGCAGATGAGCCCCCGTCGCGACCCTCTCCTTCTATTCCTTTTTCCCTACAGCTCCCTCTCCCTAATCTCCTCATCCCTCTGTACATCAACAGGAGCTCCAGCGCCATGGTTGTTCTTCTCGCTGAGCTCCGTCAAGTCCGCCGCCCGCTGCCATATTCCCCGCGAACCACGTCGAAGCCGCCGCCCCGGCCAACTTGCGTGACCTCCTGCCTCGTCCTCGTCTGCACGGGAGACAAGCGACAGAGGCCGCGTGCCAAGCTTCCCTGCCTCGCCCCACCTTTCTCGTCGCCGAAACCACGCCAAGACGTCGTTCCTCTGCTTCCTCTTCCAGCAGGACCACGAGATGTGTCCCCACCTCCTGCCGCGCCAAGCCTGCATCCTCTCCAGCGCAGCGCCCACCGCGACAAGTCCCACGCCGCCGCTGCGCCCCTGTACTGAACCTGCTGCTGCCCTGCATTAGTCCGTTGTCCCGCTCATGGACCTTCCCGGCGCCCCCAAGCTAGTCCGCGTTGACCCCATCGCCCGCCGAAGTTGCTGCCTCGCCAAGCTCCGTCGCCGTCGGTGGTCTTCGCATCGAGGAGCCGGAGTTCACGCCCCTGCCCCGCATCGCGACTTTGCCGTCT
Organism: Triticum dicoccoides; assembly: GCF_002162155.2. NCBI lineage: Eukaryota > Viridiplantae > Streptophyta > Magnoliopsida > Poales > Poaceae > Triticum > Triticum dicoccoides. The sequence goes on along the minus strand of NC_041390.1, from coordinate 64,339,598 downwards.
TCGCTGGTGGTCGAGCGAGCCGACCGCTCGCGTTGACCGCTCCCCCTCCCTCGTTCGATCCTTCCAGCACCAAGGTGGCCCGGCCCAGCTCAAGCGCGTGGAAGGCCCAGCCAGATCCGGCCTGTCCAGCCGCATGCCAGCAGGCCTCTTCCACCAACCGGGCCAGCCCAATGTGAGCAGCGCTCCTGATTTCGGCCCAGCTCTATATTTTTCTGCCTGAACGATTTTTCCCTATTATCCCGAATTGCGCTGTTTTACAGAAAGGTCCCACTTGATCATGCATATAATAACTCTCAAACCATGCATCATAAGTAAAAACTTTATATATGAAACTTGCTTAAAATTTCATCTAGTTTCATAATATGTCTTTTTCATCCATGTTTTAAGTGATTAAATTGTCGTTTGTTCAAATTTGCTTAAATAACTTGTTAAAACGGTTTAATTCATAACTAAATAACCGCAACTCCGAGTTTAATAAACTTTATATGTAAATGGGGTGGAAAAATGCCTAGTTTATCATGGTGCACTCATCTTGCATGTTTAACAACTATAAAATTTGGTTTAGGGCAGAACAGTACCAAATCCATAAATATGCACATGAGGAGTTTCCGGACTTGTTGTTTTGTTGTTCCGGCCTCATTTAAACATGCCTAAATGTTTAGTTTACTTTTGCTTTACCCTCTTGCCATGTTTAACAACATTTAATATTGTTGGGTACATAAACGAGATCGAACTAAATAACTTGTTGTGGTGTTTCGTCAATATGCAACTCATTGCATATTGAGCCCCACTTAATTTGTAGAATTGCTTGTGCACTTTGCCATGCCATGCCTCATTAAACCGGACATGCATCATACTTGTTTGTGCATCATGCCATGTTATGTGGTGGTTGTTTACTATGTTGTTTGCTTTCTTTCCGGTGTACTTCTTCACGGTAATCCGGTAACGTTGCGCTTGTGAGGATCCGTTGGCTACGTCCGTTTGTTTTCTTCATGGACTCGTTCTTCTTCCTTGCGGGATTTCAGGCAAGATGACCATACCCTCGAAATCACTTCTATCTTTGCTTGCTAGATGCTCGCTCTTTTGCTATGCCTATGCTACGATACCTACCACTTGCTTATCATGCCTCCCATATTGTTGAGCCAAGCCTCTAACCCACTTTGTCCTAGCAAACCGTTGTTTGGCTATGTTACCGCTTTGCTCAGCCCCTCTTATAGCGTTGTTAGTTGCAGGTGAAGATTGGAGCTTCTTCCATGTTTGGAACATGGATATTTTGTTGGGATATCACAATATCTCTTATTTAATTAATGCGTCTATATACTTGGTAAAGGGTGGAAGGCTCGGCCTTATGCCTGGTTTTTTGTTCCACTCTTGCCGCCCTAGTTTCCGTCATATCGTTGTTATGTTCCCGGATTTTACGTTCCTTACGCGGTTGGGTTATAATGGGAACCCCTTGACAGTTCGCCTTGAATAAAACTCCTCCAGCAAGGCCCAACATTGGTTTTACCATTGGCCACCTAGCCTTTTTTCCCTTGGGAGTCGCACATCCCGAGGGTCATCTTTATTTTAACCCCCCCAGGCCAGTGCTTGTCTAAGTGTTGGTCCAAACTGAGCGATGTCCGGAGCTACCAGGGGCAACTCTGGGCTGGCCCACCCGATGTCTGGCTCATCCGGTGTGCCCTGAGAACGAGATATGTGCAGCTCCTATCGGGATTTGTCGGCACATCTGGGTGGCTTTGCTAGTCTTGTTTTACCATTGTCGAAATGTCTTGTAACCGGGATTCCGAGCCTGATCAGGTCTTCCCAGGAGAAGGAATATCCTTCTTGACCATGAGAGCTTGTGATGGGCAAAGTTGGGACACCCCTGCAGGGATTTGAACTTACGAAAGTTGTGCCCGCGGTTATGGGCAGATGGGAATTTGTTAATGTCCCATTGTAGAAAACCTGAAGTTGACCTTAATTAAAATACATCAACCGCGTGTGTAACCGTGATGGTCTCTTCTCGGCGGAGTCCGGGAAGTGAACACGGTGTTGGAGTTATGTTTGGCGTAGGTTGTTCTAGGATCACTTCTTGATCATAGTTGTTCGACCGTGCTTTTGCCTTCTCTTCTCACTCTCATTTGCGTATGTTAGCCACCATATATGCTAGTCGCTTGCTGCAGCTCAACCTCATACTTTTTACCCTTCCTATAAGCTTAAATAGTCTTCATCACGAGGGTGTGAGATTGCTGAGTCCCCGTGACTCACAGATACTTCCAAAACCAGTTTGCAGGTGGCGATGTTACCGAGCAGGTGACGCGACCCAAACTCGGGAGGATCTCGATGAAGATCTTGCCCTTTGTGTTGTTTCGTTCTAGTTGATCAGTAGTGGAGCCCAGTTGGGGTCGATCGGGGATCTTTGTAGCATTTGGGGTAGTCTTCTTTTATTTTGGCTCCGTAGTTGGGCCTTGATTGTAACTGGTTGATGTAATGCTTTATTCATGTATTGTGTGAAGTGGCGATTGTAAGCCAACTATGTATCTCTTTCCCTTATGTATTACATGGGTTGTGTGAAGATTACCTCACTTGCAACATTGCTTTCAATCCGGTTATGTCTCTAAGTCGTGCTTCAACGCATGGGAGATATAGCCGCATCGAGGGCGTTACAAGTTGCTATTCAGAGCCTTCCCCGACTTTAGGAGCCCCCTGCTTGATCGAATCGCTAGCATTGTTGAGTCTAGAAAAAATGTTTTGAGTCATTTAGGATTATATATATCGGAGAGTTAGGACTTCTTTTTACTCCTCAATCCCTTCGTCGCTCTGGTGAGGCATCCTGACGTAGAGTTTTGACTCTTCTCTTCTCAAATTTCACTAAATTTTTTTTAGGATCACGCGGGTATCTTGGAATCATTCCGATCAATTTCTTATGAGAACATTGTTCTTGGTGCCTCCTGACATTTAGGGGTTGTGGCAGTGTCCCGTGGAGTTGAGCTCCGAGGTGTTGTCTTCACAATTTTATCGTTGCAGTTCTGGAATACCTGAGTTTAGTTTCGTCGACATCGAAAATCTCTTTTATGCAGTTGTTGGTGAGATAACCTCAACGCCACCCAGTACTGGGGTGGGAGTTCGGGAGTATTGCCATAACTCGTATAACGGATGCTTTTTGAAGGTTGAGGTAAACGGTTTCCGAAGGTTTCTTGGTTATGTGTTGAAGGATGGATACAGCTGGATGTAGGATTTGTTAGTTTTGGGTGAGATATTATGCTTCCCCTGTATCCCAACACCTGATTGCATAACTAGAAAGTTTCGGGAGTTTATAAGTGGGAATTCAAGTAGCTCTTAGGATATCTTTCCGACAGATGTATGATATGAAATTGGGGTTCGACGTCTAGTGGTCCGCCTTTCCACAGTTGGTTTTACAGTGGTCTCGTTATGTCTTACAGAGTCCTTGGCTATGCCAACTCGGGGACGCTTCGTATGTCATGTGCACTGCCTTGTACATGATGGTGCTGTATGATCGAGCCCGTGTAGGCCCCACCACGAAAACTTTGGACGAAATTTCTATCATATGTTTGTTCCGGCTTATTCTGCTAGCCAATCCTTTGTTTTGTTTTTTGAGTTGTGGTATTTGAGTTGCTTCAAAGTCAAATGTTGATTCCATACCTTTCTTAAGCGGTGTTCTCATATTTCTATGCGAATACTAATCCTTCTCGATCATCGAGTTTGTCATTTCAATTTCTTCTCAACCGGTGAGCTTCCCTTCAAGTGGATCCGTTCATTTTCGACATCCGCAAGATCACCTCTTGTTTTTTACCGACATTGTTCGTTTCATCCGTCCTCAAGTTGCCTTTGTTTTTTCCCGCCAACCCACCCTTTTTCTTCAAAGATTCAGATTTCTTGATCAAGTATCATCTTATGGATGTGAAGTCTCTCCATTCTTTTCTGTCAATGTTCCTACCCGGTGATTCTCATGAAGATTCTAACGAAGCTTCTAGTTCATAATTCTTCGTTCTCTTTTATCCGATGAATTCAATTCAAGCTTTGTCAATTATATCCTTTCCTCATTGCAAGTACTTTCTCATGCCGGTACACCTCTTAATCATCCATTTCGCGCTATTCAATTATTTCGGAGTGCTAAAGATATCTCAGAAGGATCGTCTTATCATTCAAGATCCGTTCAACCTATTTGGAGGATGTTTATCTCATTCAAGCCTTTTAATTCAACCGGTGCATTCTCTCTTTTAAATCATTCTACGGTGTTTCTTTTGAGTGGGCCCAAACCCACAGGTCTTTTTCCAGGATCTTACCTGACTCTTCTTATTCTCCCGGAGTTAGTCTCAAATTCATTTCAAAGATTGACGTAAAAATGATTTATCATCAGTCAAATGCCTTTCTCCAAGATCGGTTAAATTCTTTTCATCGTTGGCTCAATCTCTTCACTTTTGATTCTTTCGAAGTGTCTCAACAATTCATGATGGTGTTTCTCATCATCATTCTCAACATTTGAAGACCGACGAAGAGTTTCTCTTCAATCATATCCGTTCTCGTGAAGATTCACAGTTCTAGCTTGATGCCATCCTCTCATAATTGTTTTCAATTGCGAGGATCCTTTTTCACCCATCCGGAGTAATTCAGGGTATTTTCAGTTTGATTCTCCAGAGCCCATCATCTCATGATTATTCTTTCCCAGCTTTCAGTTATCGTTCTCCTAATCATACCGGTGCAAAGATCAAATATCCTCTAACCAGTTCTTGATCTCTTCGTTCTCATGTATCTAAATCCCCCTTAAGCTTCTTCGTTCATTTGCTAATTCTCCCCGGTGTTTCTTTATCTTTTCTTGGTTCATTTTCAATTCTTACGGTGGTTCATTCAAGATTTCTCTTCCTTCGTTTATCATATCAATTTATCCGTTGTCACAATCCTACCGGTGGTTCATTGAAGACTTTCTCAAGTTGGCGCTATATCTACCTAAATCCTTTCTACGAGAATAAATCGTATGCGATCCGTTGCTTGTCATCAATCTAAATTGGTGAAGATTAAGCATAATGTAATTCTTATTCTTGTTTCTTCGAGTAAATTCAATTCTTGCTTTCCAGAGGTTCATTGAGTAAATCCATCTTTTGTTACCGAAGTTCTTCATGGAGGTTCTACATGATGTTTCATCTAAGATTTAATTACTTTTCGAAGTGTTCATTGAGACTCTTTTCAGAGGAGCTCAATCATTCTTCATCTTGCAATCCGGAGTGCAATTCTTTCTACCGTATCATCGGAGGAGGTATTATGTCACTCTTGACAATTTGAGTTCATGTTTCATGATACAACAATTGTCAAGAATGTAGTTAAACCCACCAATTTCTTCGAGCATGAGCTCTTCTCAATCCATCAATCGCTTTGTTGGAGTTGTCTTGGGTTATATTTCACCTAAAGCTTTCCCTAAGAATTGTTGCTAGTTATGGTGCTTATAAATCACCCAAGTTCTTCATTTATCCTCCCGGTGAAATAAGTTTCTTGTCTCCTTGTTCATATCAATCCAATCTTGTTTTCATTTATGGCAGGTTTTCACCTCAAGTTCTTGAGATATTTTCCATAAGCCCTCAACAAGCCTGTTCTTTTCGTTGTTGATTTCCCAACAACTCCGTTCAATCCTTCTTTTATGGATGCTCTCCCAAATTCATTTCAGGAAGAACTTGTTGTCTTCTTCTCTGTTCTTTTGTTTCCATTCTTATATTTCTTCCGGAGGCATTGTGATGATGCTCTCTTCACTCATCATCTCGTATTGTGAAGTTCATGTTCTTTCTTTTGCTTATCCATCCAACCGGAGTGTCGTGTTTTCATTTGAGCTCTCTCATATTATCAAATTTTGACCCCCTTCTCAACCAGAGTGCTGTCTGAGATCTTTCTTACCCTCTTGTGCAATTCTTTCAATAGTTCCGAAGATAGTGTGTTGTTGATTTCATCAAGCATACTCTCTTCTTGTCAAGTTCTTATTCAATTCCTTCTCTTTTCAGTCGGAATGTTGCCCAAATTATATCATTATTTTTCCTTCTCTATCTTGTTTTAACCGAAGTGTCATTTTTATCTTTCCTCTTCTAACCAGAGTCTCATCCAAGTGCTTTCATTTTGCAAAGTTTATATTCTTTACCTTCCATGTCCAACCGGAGTGTTGTTGTAATTGATCCTTATCGTTCCTGTACATCTCGTTTCAATCGGAGTGCTTGCATGTACCTATTGTCCATCGTAACACTTTTCTTATGTCTTTCAACCTACAAGGGTCTAGTAAGGTTCCTTGTTCCTCTTCCCTAACGGAGCTTTCAACTTTGTTCACCTTCATTGTATTCTTTTCTCAAATTTGTTCAACCTTTCAAGGTTCATTGGTTTCATTCGTTTGTCAAATAAGCAACTTAGTTTTACCTCTTCTCTTCCTTTTCCATTTCCTCCGATGCCATTCTAGATCTCGGGACGAGATCCTCTCGTAGTGGTGGAGTGTTGTGACGCCCTGAGACCGATGTGCCAGCTGTCCTCCAGTTATTCGTTGTTGTTGCCTTGTCTTTTGCTTGCGTGTCGCATCTTGTCATGTCATCATGTGCATTGCATCGTCATGTTTTCAAAACTTGCATTCGTTCGGGTTCCCCCACTTCCGTCCGTTGTCCGTTCTGTGCCCAGACACTCTTGCACGCGCTCGCGGCATGTCCGAAATATTATTTTATAAGTGGCTGGAAAATGTTCTCGGAATGGGATGAAAGTTGGCGTGTGGTCTTATTATAGTGTAGATAGACCGCCTGTCAAGTTTTATCACATTCGGAGTTCGTTTGACGCCCCAACGATTAACTATAGCGGCAATATAGCCGGTCTAACGTTGGAGGTTTTCGGCCTCTGGAAACTGCTGCCGAGCCGTCTATCTCTCTTCTCTCCTCTCAGCCTCGCCACAGTCCACCTAGGCCCATGCCTACCCTATCTGCACAGTGCATCGAACCCCTCGCGCGCGTCCGAAAGTTGTCCCGAACCCGACCCGAACTGTCGCCACCGTTGTGTCGGGATCATCCCCAAACATCTACAAAATGTCTCCGTTTTGTTTATTGGACTTCCTAACCTATTTCTTTCTCAGCCGTCTGTTTTAGATCGAAGGGCTTCCATTAGTCTGCGTATAGACCCACTCACTATATAAACCTGATACCCTAAATTCGAGCCATCTTGTCCCATCGCGCCGCCACCTGCCTTTCTTCCTCGGGATCCCTTCATTCCACCGATCCAATCCCACTAACCAGACTCCACCCGAGGCCTCTCCTCGATCGAACTCGTCTTCGCTCTCCTCGTCGACCAGGGAGACGAGCTCCTCCCGAGACCAGCAGATGAGCTCCCGTCGCGACCCTCTCCTTCTGTTCCTTTTTCCCTGCAGCTCCCTCTCCCTAATCTCCTCATCCCTCTGTACCTCAACAGGAGCTCCAGCGCCATGGCTGTTCTTCTCGCCGAGCTCCGTCAAGTCCGCCGCCCGTTGCCGTCTTCCCGGCGAACCACGTAGAAGCCGCCGCCCCGGCCACCTTGAGCAACGTCCTGCCTCGTCCTCGTCTGCGTGGGAGACAAGCGACAGAGGCCGCGCGCCAAGCTTCCCTACCTCGCCCCACCTTTCTCGTCGCCGAAACCACGCCAAGACGCCGTTCCTCTGCTTCCTCTTCCAGCAGGACCACGAGACGTGTCCCCACCTCCTACCGCGCCAAGCCTGCGTCCTCTGCAGCGCCGCGCCCGCCGCGGCAAGTCCCACGCCACCGCTGCGCCCCTGTACTGAACCTGCTACTGCCCTGCATCAGTCTGTCGTCCCGCTCATGGACCATCCCCGCGCCCCCAAGCTAGTCCGCGTTGACCGCATCGCCCGCCGGAGTCGCCGCCTCGCCAAGCTCCGTCGCCGCCGGTGGTCTTCGCGTCGAGGAGCCGGAGTTCACGCCCCTGCCCCGCATCATGACTCTGCCGTCCTCTGTTTCGCTGGTAGTCAAGCGAGCCGACCGCTCGCGTTGACCGCTCCCCCTCCCTCGTTCGATCCATCCAGCACCAAGGTGGCCCGGCCCAGCTCCAGCGCGTGGAAGGCCCAGCCAGATCCGGCCTGTCCAGCCGCATGCCAGCAGGCCTCTTCCACCAACCGGGCCATCCCAATGTGAGCAGCGCTCCTGATTTTGGCCCAGCTCTATATTTTTCTGCCTGAACAATTTTTCCCTATTATCCCGAATTGCGTTGTTTTACAGAAAGGTCCCTCTTGATCATGCATATAATAACTCTCAAACCATGCATCATAAGTAAAAACTTTATATATGAAACTTGCTTAAAATTTCATCTAGTTTCATAATATGTCATTTTCATCCATGTTTTAAGTGATTAAATTGTTGTTTGTTTAAATTTGGTTAAATAACTTGTTAAAACGGTTTAATTCATAACTAAATAACCGTAAATCTGAGTTTAATAAACTTTATATGTAAATGGGGTGGAAAAATGCCTATTTATCATGGTGCACTCATCTTGCATGTTTAACAACTATAAAATTTGGTTTAGGGCAGAACACTACCAAATCCATAAATATGCACCTGAGGAGTTTCCGGACTTGATGTTTTGTTGTTCTGGCCTCATTTAAACATGCCTAAATGTTTAGTTTACTTTTGCTTCACCCTCTTTCCATGTTTAACAACATTTAATATTGTTGGGTACATAAACGAGATTGAACTAAATAACTTGTTGTGGTGTTTCGTCAATATGCAACTCGTTGCATATTGAGCCCCACTTAATTTGTAGAATTGCTCGTGCACTTTGCCATGCCATGCCTCATTAAACCGGACATGCATCATACTTGTTTGTGCATCATGCCATGTTATGTGGTGGTTGTTTACTATGTTGTTTCCTTTCTTTTCGGTGTACTTCTTCTCGGTAATCCGGTAATATTGCGCTTGTGAGGATCCGTTGGCTACGTCCGTTTGTTTTCTTCATGGACTCGTTCTTCTTCCTTGCGGGATTTCAGGCAAGATGACCATACCCTCGAAATCACTTCTATCTTTGCTTGCTAGATGCTCGCTCTTTTGCTATGCCTATGCTACAATACCTACCACTTGCTTATCATGCCTCCCATATTGTTGAGCCAAGCCTCTAACCCACTTTGTCCTAGCAAACCGTTGTTTGGCTATGTTACCGCTTTGCTCAGCCCCTCTTATAGCGTTGTTAGTTGCAGGTGAAGATTGGAGCTTGTTCCATGTTTGGAACATGGATATTTTGTTGGGATATCACAATATCTCTTATTTAATTAATGCATCTATATACTTGGTAAAGGGTGGAAGGCTCGGCCTTATGCCTGGTGTTTTGTTCCACTCTTGCCGCCCTAGTTTCTGTCATATCGGTGTTATGTTCCCGGATTTTGCGTTCCTTACGCGGTTGGGTTATAATGGGAACCCCTTGACAGTTCGCCTTGAATAAAACTCCTCCAGCAAGGCCCAACATTGGTTTTACCATTCGCCACCTAGCCTTTTTCCCTTGGGAGTCGCGCATCCCGAGGGTCATCTTTATTTTAACCCACCGGGCTAGTGCTTAACTAAGTGTTGGTCCAAACTGAGCGATGTCCGGAGCTACCAGGGGCAACTCTGGGCTGGCCCACCCGACGTCTGGCTCATCCGGTGTGCCCTAAGAACGAGATATGTACCGCTCCTATCGGGATTTGTCGGAACATCTGGGTGGCTTTGCTAGTCTTGTTTTACCATTGTCGAAATGTCTTGTAACCGGGATTCCGAGCCTGATCGGGTCTTCCTGGGAGAAGGAATGTCCTTCGTTGACCGTGAGAGCTTGTGATGGGCTAAGTTGGGACACCCCTGCAGGGATTTGAACTTTCGAAAGCCGTGCCCGCGGTTATGGGCAGATGGGTATTTGTTAATGTCTGGTTGTAGAAAACCTGATGTTGACCTTAATTAAAATAGATCAACCGCGTGTGTAACCTTGATGGTCTCTTCTCGGCGGAGTCCGGGAAGTGCACACGGTGTTGGAGTTTTGTTTGGCGTAGGTTGTTCTAGGATCACTTCTTGATCATAGTTGTTCGATCGTGCTTTTGCCTTCTCTTCTCGCTCTCATTTGCGTCTGTTAGCCACCATATATGCTAGTCGCTTGCTGCAGCTCCACCTCATACTTTTTACTATTCCTATAAGCTTAAATAGTCTTCATCGCGAGGGTGTGAGATTGCTGAGTCCCCGTGACTCACAGATACTTCCAAAACCAGTTTGCAGGTGCCGATGTTACCGAGCAGGTGACACGACCAAACTCAGGAGGAGCTCGATGAAGATCTTGCCCTTTGTGTTGTTTCGTTCTAGTTGATCAGTAGTGGAGCCCAGTTGGGGTCGATCGGGGATCTGTGTAGCATTTGGGGTAGTCTTCTCTTATTTTAGCTCCGTAGTCGGGCCTTGATTGTAACTGGTTGATGTAATGCTTTATTCATGTATTGTGTGAAGTGGCGATTGTAAGCCAACTATGTATCTCTTTCCCTTATGTATTACACGGGTTGTGTGAAGATTACCTCACTTGTGACATTGCTTTCAATGCGGTTATGCCTCTAAGTCGTGCTTCGACACGTGGGAGATATAGCCGCATCGAGGGCGTTACAATATGAATGCCTCCGGCGGTGTACCGAGACGTGCAATGAATCAAGAGTGACATGTATGAAATAATTATGCATGGTGGCCTTGACACAAATACAATGTCAACTACATGATCATGTGAGGCAATATGACTATGATGAAGTGTGTCATAATAAACGGAATGGTGGAAAGTTGCATGGCAATATATCTAGGAATGGCTATGGAAATGCCATAATAGTTAGGTATGGTGGCTGTTTTGAGGAAGATATAAGGAGCCTTATGTGTGATAGAGCGTATCATATCACGGGGTTTGGATGCACCGGTGAAGTTTGCACCAACTCTCGAGGTGAGAAAGGGCAATGCACTGTACCGAAGAGGCTAGCAATGATGGAAAGGTGAGAGTGCGTATAATCCATGGACTCAACATTAGTCATAAAGAACTCACATACTTATTGCAAAAATCTACAAGTCATCAAAAACCAAGCACTACGTGCATGGTCCTAGGGGGATAGATTGGTAGGAAAAGACCATCGCTCGTCCCCAACCGCCACTCATAAGGAAGACAATCAAAGAACACCTCATGCTTCAAATTTGTTACACAATGGTTACCTTACGTGCATGCTACGAGACTTGCAAACCACAACATATGTATTTATAAAATTCACAACTACTCACCTAGCATGACTCTAATATCACCATCTTCATATCTCAAAACAATCATCAAGTATCAAACTTCTCATAGTATTCAATGCACTTTATATGAAAGTTTTTATTATATCCCTCTTGGATGCATATCATATTAGGACTAAATTCACAACCAAAGAAAATTACCATGCTGTTCTAAAAGACACTCAAAATAATATAAGTGAAGCATGAGAGTTCATCTATTTCTATGAAATAAAACCACCACCGTGCTCTAGAAAGATATAAGTGGAGCACTAGAGCAAATGACAAACTACTCCGAAAGATATAAGTGAAGATCAATGAGTAGTCGAATAATTATGCAACTATGTGAAGACTCTCTAACATTTAAGAATTTAAGATCTTTGTATTTTATTCAAACATCAAGCAAAAGAAAAGAAAATAAAATGACTCTCCAAGCACAACATATATCATGTGGTGAATAAAAATATAGCTCCAAGTAAAGTTACCGATGAACGAAGACGAAAGAGTGGATGCCTTCCGGGGCATCCCCAAGCTTAGGCTTTTGGTTGTCCTTTAATATTACCTTGGGGTGCCTTGGGCATCCCCAAGCTTAGGCTCTTGCCACTCCTCGTTCCATAGTCCATCAAATCTTTACCCAAAACTTGAAAACATCACAACACAAAACTTAACAGCAAACTCGTAACCTCCGTTAGTATAAGAAAATAAATCACCACCTAGGTACTATTGTGAACTAATTATAAATAAATATTGGTGTAATATCTACTGTATTCCAACTTCTCTATGGTTCATAACCTCCATACAACTCATAGAGTCATCAAAATAAGCAAACAACACGTAGAAAACAGAATCTATCAAAAACAGAATAGTCTGTAGTAATCTGTATCAAACGTATACTTATGGAAATCAAAAAATTATGAAATAAACTTGTGGACGTGAGGAATTTTTGTATTAATCATCTGAAAAAAGAATCAACTTAATATCACTCTCCAGTAAAACATGGTAGCTAATCTCATGAGCACTAAAGTTTCTTTTACAGCAAGATCACAAAGACTTCACCCAAGTCTTCCCAAAGGTTCAACTTGGCACAAACACTAATTAAAACATAAAAACACAATCATAAAATAGGCTATATGAATTATTTATTACTAAACAGGAACAAAAAGCAAAGAACAAAAATAGAATTGGGTTGCCTCCCTACAAGCACTATCGTTTGACACTCCTAGCTAGGCATGATGATTTCAATGATGCTCACATAAAAGATGAGAATGAAACATAAAGAGAGCACCATGAATAATATGACTAGCACATTTAAGTCTAACCCACTTCCTATGCATAGGGATTTTTTGAGCAAACAATTTATGGGAACAAGAATCAACTAGCGTAGGAAAGCAAAACAAGCATAAGTTCAAGATTTTAAGCACATAGAGAGGAAACTTGATATTATTGCTATTCCTACAAGCATATATTCCTCCCTCATAATAATTTTCAGTATCATAATGAATGAATTCAACAATATAACCATCACATAAAGCATTATTTTCATGATCTACAAGCATATAATTTTTATTACTCTCCACATAAGCAAATTTCTTCTCATTCAGAATAGTGAGAGTATCATAAGAAACTCGAATACTATAAATTGTTTCCATATTGAAAGAATAAAATTCAGAAAAAGGGTAATCATAGTTTTTTTGAATGAACACTGTGAGGCAATAGCCCCACAGCCTTTTATTAAAACTTGGGCCCAAAAAGTACAAAGAAGTTCAGAGAAAACTAACTATGGGACAGGAGACCTACCTATACCTGTACAAATATACAAATATACAAATATACAACAACATATGCCACATGATTAAGGCAAAGCATTAATCCAGTCCAAAAGAAGTTGCTTGATTGAGGCCTTCATCCTATAGGAGTGCAGAGTAATGTCATGGATGAATTTGGCTTTCCATCTGCCAAAGGTTGGCCTAATATGCCTGAAGATCTTGTCATTCCTTGTGATCCAAATACTCCAGGTAGCAAGGTAAACTACCTCAAAGAAGAAGGGGTGGTTAAAGCTTCTCTTGGCAGGTAAGATGCATTCATGAGGAGCTAGCCCTGCGTACCATGTAATCTGCAGGTAATTCCAAACTCTTGTGCTGAAAGAGCATTGAAAAAATAGATGGTCTCTGTCCTCATGCAATTGGGCCACACACAGCGGGCATAAATTGTCATCCTCCTCTGATCGCCAATGTGTTCTAAGCAACATATCCCTCGTATTGAGCCTATCATTAAGCATCAACCAAGCAAAAACTTTTATTTTCATAACACACTTGCTCTTCCATATCCATTTGCAGGGGTCATCATCAGGTAGGTGAGCATGGGCCATAATGTAAAAACTCTTAGCAGAGTATTGGCCATTACCAGGTGTCCAAGACCAAGTATCAGGTTCAAGAGGCCTCCTTTGCAAGGTTGATAGATCAGAATTTAGAGACACCAGTTCATCCATTGCTTCCTGGGATAAAGGCAATTGGAAGTAGGTTGAAATATCAAATTCCTCAATGAAATTTCTGACAGAAATCTTATCATCCAGTGTGAAGGAAAACAACCTAGGGAATCTCTCTTTAATTGGTTGGTGGCTTCCACCTAAGATCCATGTATCATGCCAAAAGAGAGAGTTGTTTCCATCATTGATTGTGATAATACAATGATTTCTATAAATGTCATTTAACTTCATGATATCCCACCACCAAAAGGATCCACACTAGAAAGTTGCATGGGGGACCACTCCATTATAGTAAGTGTCCCAGATCAAGGAAACCGATGGTATATCAGCCTTGCTATAGAACTTGTGTAGGTGTTTGGTGAGCAAGGCCTTATTCTGGATTGCAAGGTTTAATATACCCATGCCTCCCTTATATTTTGGTTTACAAACCATTAGCCAGGCAGCTAAAGATTGTTTAGGTGTATCAGAGTTTCCTCTCCATAAACATTGCCTCATTATTCTTTCTAACTAAGTAATGATAGCAGATGGCAAGCTAAGACTGCAAAGGAAATAAATTGGCAAGGAGGTAAGAACAGACACTAGCAGTTGCAATCTAGCCCCCTGAGAGAGGATGGAGGAGCTAGCAGAGAGCCTTCTTTCCACTCTGTCCACCACAGGTACTAGGTCTTGCACCCTTGGCTTTGTGGTGCCCATAGGTAAACCTAGATAGGTGAAAGTAAGAGACCCAACCTGACATCCAAATATTGCAGCCAATCTGGTGGTTTCTTCCTGTGTGACATTAATTGGCAGAATGCAAGACTTTTGAAAATTGACTTTCAAACCAGTTGATTTGGAGAAGGCCAGCAGCATTGCTTGAGAGCTAGAAGTTGGACTTCATCAGCTTGAATGATTAACAAGGTGTCATCTGCATACTGGACTATTGGAAAATCTGGGTCATTAGAAGGAATTGGGAGATGAAGTAGGCCCTGTTGCAGCATTTGGTTGACTACAGATTGAAGAAGGTCAGCAGCAATGACAAACAAAAGAGGAGAAAGAGGGTCCCCTTGCCTAACACCACGTTTGCAAACAAATTGTTTGCCAGACACACCATTTAATAAAATGGAAGAAGATCCAGATGACAATAGCTCCTTAATCCATCCAATCCATTTTGCATCAAATCCCTTATATTTCAACATCAGCATAATCAGGTCATGTTCAACAGTATCAAAAGCCTTAGCAAAATCCAACTTGATGATAAGGATGGGTCTTTTGGACTGATGGCACTGATGTATATATTCCAAGATCCAAGCAATGCAATCCTGAATAGACCTTGAC
Source organism: Triticum dicoccoides (assembly GCF_002162155.2). Classification (NCBI taxonomy): domain Eukaryota; kingdom Viridiplantae; phylum Streptophyta; class Magnoliopsida; order Poales; family Poaceae; genus Triticum; species Triticum dicoccoides. The sequence goes on along the minus strand of NC_041390.1, from coordinate 64,324,562 downwards.
TTAAGGAAGCCATATTGATTTTTATGGATGCATGTGAGGATGACTTTCTACAGTCTATTAGCCAGAAGCTTAGTCAGGAATTTCAGACAAGTATTTGTGAGAGAGATTGGCCTAAAAAGGGTAATCTTAGTCATGACATGTTTTATAAATATAACCATCACTACTTTTTATAGCATAAGTATCATCACAATAATTATCATAAGTAGCAACTTTGTTCTCATAATCAATTGGAACCTCTTCCAAAATAGTGGGTTCTTCACTAAATAAAGTCATGACCTCTCCAAATCCACTTTCATAATTATCGAAATAATATTCAACATCCTCCAAAATAGTGGGATCATTACTTACTAAAGTTGACACTCTTCCAAACCCACTTTCATCAATATAATTATCATAAATAGGAGGCATGCTTTCATCATAATAAATTTGCATATCAAAACTTGGGAGGTTAAAAATATCATCTTCATAAAACATAGCATCCCCAAGCTTGGGACAAACATTAATTGCAGCAAATAAATTCTCAAACATGACATTTTCATCAAACATAGCATCCCTAAGCTTGGGCCTTTTCATATCATAAGAATAATCACTCTCATCATTAATAGTATGGATATCACATTTATTGTAGCAACTATTATCATCACAATGAGTAGTAGGAGCAACATCATTTGAGACGGATGCATTTTTACCTTTGCTTCTCCGTCTTTTCTTTTTCTTCTCCACATCATGTGTGGGTTTAATCCTCTTTTTGGAGCTCCTTATTAATGAGATTGGTTGAATAGAAGGCTCCTCCTTGTTACCTGATTCATCATAAGAAATAATACGAGGATATTGGGAAGTCTCTTCCCTTCCATTTGTATTATCTTCATCTTCTATTTGTTTTCTTGTCTTTATGTAATTGGAAATATAAGGATTCTCAATGCAATTCACCGCATAATAAATATGGATTTCCTCTAGATCAAAATCAAGAACTTTATCAAGGGCAAATTCTGGAATATCCTTAGTTATACGTTTCATTTCTTCATAACCCAAAAGAAAACTAAGTTCATTATGATGCGCAAGGGAAATCAAGTCATCACAATTTTTGGACACGATTCGATCATGAAACAATTTGCATTGGATATTTAAATGACCACGTTTATTGCAAAGTTCACAAGGATGGCTAAGAAAATTTAAATTTTCAGCACAAACATCTAGCCTTTCTTGCAACCATTTAGTTTCTAAATACTTATGCCTCTTGCAAAATCAATCTTCCCAATTTGGTGTGTACTTGCAAATTATATGCACTCCACAAAAATTAACATGCTTATAAGAGACATTTACATCATGACTAGTGCAATCATCATTAGTACTATGGATATCCAAAGATTTCGTACTAACAACATTGCAATCATGCTCATCATACAAAGATTTTGTGCCAAACATTCTAATGCATTCTTCTTCTAACACTTTAGCATAATTATTGGAATCCTTATTTTCATGAAAGACATTAAAAAGATGAAGCATATGAGGTACCCTCAATTCCATTTTTTCTAGTTTTGTTTTATAAAATAAACTAGTGATAAAACAAGAAACTAAAAGATTAGATTGCAAGATCTAAAGATATACCTTCAAGCACTCACCTCCCCGGTAACGGCGCCAGAAAAGAGCTTGATGTCTACTACACAACCTTCTTCTTGTAGACGTTTTTGGGCCTCCAAGTACAGAGGTTTGTAGGATAGTAGAAAATTTCCCTCAAGTCGATGACCTAAGGTTTATCAATCCGTGGGAGGCGTAGGATGAAGATGGTCTCTCTCAAGCAACCCTGCAACCAAATAACAAAGAGTCTCTTGTGTCTCCAACACACCCAATACAATGGTAAATTGTATAGGTGCACTAGTTCGGTGAAGAGATGGTGATACAAGTGCAATATGGATGGTAGATATATATAGGTTTTTGTAGTATGAAAATGTAAAAACAACAAGGTAACTAATGATAAAAGTGAGCGTAAACGGTATTGCAATGCTAGGAAACAAGGCTTAGGGTTCATACTTTCACTAGTGCAAGTTCTCTCAAAAATAATAACATAATTAGATCATATAACTGTCCCTCAACATGCAACAAAGAGTCACTCCAAAGTTACTAATAGCAGAGAACAAACGAAGAGATTATTGTAGGGTACAAAACCACCTCAAAGTTATCCTTTCGGATCGATCTATTCAAGAGTCCGTAGTAAAATAAAACGAAGCTATTCTTTCCATTCAATCTATCCTAGAGTTCGCACTAGAATAATACCTTACGACACAAATCAAACAAAACCCTAATGTCACATAGTTACTCCAATGTCACCTCAAGTATCCGTGGGTATGGTTATACAATATGCATCACACAATCTCAGATTCATCTATTCAACCAACACAAAGAACTTCAAAGAGTGCCCCAAAGTTTCTACCGGAGAGTCAAGACAAAAACATGTGCCAGCCCCTATGCATAAGTTCATGAGGGCACGGAACCGGCAAGTTGATCACCAAAATGTACATCAAGTAGATCATGTGATATCCCATTGTCACCACAGATAAGCACATGCAAGACATACCTCAAGTGTTCTCAAATCCTTAAAGACTCAGTCCGATAGGATAACTTCAAAGGGAAAACTCAATCCATTACAATAGAGTAGAGGGGGAGAAACATCATAAGATCCAACTATAATAGCAAAGCTCGCGATACATCAAGATTGTGCTGAATCAAGAACACGAGAGAGAGAGAGAAAGAGAGAGAGAGAGAGAGAGAGAGAGAGAGAGAGAGAGATCAAACACTTAGCTACTACACTACAAAAAAAAGACACATCTGTGACATTTTGGGCCGAACGAATTTTTTTTCTGTCATACATATGACACTTCTATGACGATAATTGTGACAAAACCCGGTATCATCATAGATGTGGTGGGCTCCTACTTCTATGACAAAAAATCATGACAAAAAATGGGCTTTTCGTCCTGGGCGGGCCGGAGACGCAGTTGCATGACATTCTTTGGGCCGTCCATGATGGAAATAACTGTGGTAGAAGCGAGGGGGAGAAAAATTTTGGGGAGTTCCCGGTTACGGTGGGAGGTCAGGGGCCGAGCGATGTGCGTTTCTCTCGTACACGTACGCGCGTGTGTGCGAGGCATTGGCTCTAACTGAACCCGAGCGAGGCGTTCAGCTCTAACTGAACCCGAGCGATTGCACTGCAGGCTACGCGTTACTGAACCCGAGCGATCGATCGATGGCTGTTAACTGAACCCGATCGAGCGATTCCTTGGCTACTGCTGCTAATTGAAGCCGATCGATGCTGCCTCTGGATGAACAGTGAGCGTTGCGGG
>NC_041390.1:64315286-64320874 GCF_002162155.2 Triticum dicoccoides | reverse complement strand
ATGGATGAATAGTTCCCAGTGGGGGTGGATCAACAGGACCCCGTGGTGTTGCATCTGGATGAACAGGACCCTGATCGATCGAGCCGGTTGGGGCTGGATGAACAGGACCCCGTGGAGGGCTGAATGAACAGGACCACCCCTTGGAGGGCAGGATGAACAGTAGACGGTGGAGGGGTGCCCGTGGAGGGGTGATTGAACAGGTCCCCGTGGTGTGGAGGGTTGGATGAACAGTAGACGGTGGAGGGGTGGTTGAACAGTAGCCGGTGGAGTAGCGCGCGGTGGAGGCTAGATGAATAGGAGCCCGTGGAGGCTGGAGGAGGTCGACGGTGGATGAACAGTAGCTCGTGGAGGCTTGAGGGGGTTGACAGTGGAGATGAACAGTATCCCATGGAGTCCCGTTTTGCGGTACGCCACACCCCTATCGATGAACAGGACCCCTGTTTCGATCGTAGCGCTCCAACACAAGTCAGTTTCCTCCGTTTTACGGTACGCCACACCCCTCCCGATCAACAGGATGCCCGTTTCGACCGTAGGAGGTCCGTTTCCTCCGTTTTGCGGTACACCACACCCCTCCCGATCAACAGGACCCCCGTTTGGACCGTAGGAGGTCCGTTTCCTCCGTTTTGCGGTATGCCACACCCCTCCCGATCAACAGGACCCCTTTTTCGACCGTAGGAGGTCCGTTTCCTCCATTGTGCGGTACACCAGGCCTCGTTTCCATCGCCTCTTCCGTCCAAGCCCTCCCGATGAACACGACCACGCATTCCGTTCCGACCCATGAACACGACGACGCCGCTGTTTCTCCATTCCGACCCAGCCATGTACACAAGCCCTCGCCGTATGTATGCGCGAGTAGGCGTTCGAGACCCCGCCCGTATGTACACATACGTGGACGTATTTTCTTTCTTGCACCCTGGCCACCTCTACTACGACACGTGCACGCCTCTACATCCACCAGTATATATGTACGTACACGTTCGCGACCAGAATGACAACACTACGTACGCTTCGACCAGGTGGGTCCCGACTGTCACGCACTTCCTTGCGTGCGAAGGAGTAGGTGGTGGGTCCCAGCAGTCAGGGGGAAATGTTTTTTTTTGTGAAATACGGTGGCCCGTCCGGTGGGTCCCTGCTGCCAGGTGGAGGAATCATTATTTTCCGCGTAATAAGAAGGCACTTCCTTGCTGCCGCTATGGACCCAGCTGCCAGCCTCTCCACGTACAGTCCATGTCCGATGGAAGTCATTCCTTGACCACGTTGACCACGCTGCGCCGAGAGCACCAGGGCAGTGGACGACGGCGAGGCCTAGGAAGGGGACGACGCGGAGCCGGTGAAGACGCGGCTGTGGATGCCCATGCGGAGAGGAGTATGAGGGTTCACTCGTTCGGCTGCTGTGTGAGGCTGCCGTCGCCGCAGGGCCTGGCCAGCGGTGGGAATAGTAGGGGCGGTGAGGCCTCTGTGGCAGCACAGCCGGCCACGGGAGGCAGGAGCAGGCGGCACGACCGGCGCTACTTTGGGCGGCTGGAGCAAGAAGACCAGAGGTTGAAGAAGCACTACGGCCGTTGGATGGACATCGTACGGTCACTGGAGCTAGAATCATGCATATTTACTAAGTTAACAAAGCCCTCCGTCCACGTCAACTTAGTAGGCGCACAAGTCAGCCTCCCACCAAGGTGGGTCCCAGCTAGCAGGGGGTATTCATTTTTTTGTGCTTAATAAGGAGGCACTTCCGGTGGGTCTGAGCTGACAGTAGGGGGAACGTTTTTTTCGCGAAATACGGTGGCCCGTCGGGTAGGTCCCAGCAGTCAAGGGCAAACGTTTTTTTCGTGATATACCCCGTGCTGTGGAGGGCTCGATGAACAGTAGACGGTGGAGGGGTGGTTGAATAGTAGCCGGTGGAGTAGCGCGCGGAGGAGGCTGGATGAACAGGAGCCCATGGAGGCTGGAGGAGGTCGACGGTGGATGAATAGTAGCTCGTGGAGGCTGGAGGGGGTCGACGGTGGAGATGAACAATATCTCATGGAGTCCCGTTTTCTGGTACGCCACACCCCTCCTGATGAACAGGACCCCCGTTTCGACCGTAGCGCTCCAACACAAGTCCGTTTCCTCCGTTTTGTGGTACGCCACACCCCTCCCGATCAACAGGACCCCCGTTTCGACCATAGGAGGTCCGTTTCCTCCATTTTGCGGTACGCCACACCCCTCTCGATCAACAGGACCCCCGTTTCGACCGTAGGAGGTCCGTTTCCTCCGTTTTGCGGTACGCCACACCCCTCTTGATCAACAGTCCTCATTTCCATCGCCTCTTCCGTCCAAGCCCTCCTGATGAACACGACCACGCATTCCGTTCCGACCCATGAACACGACGACGATGATGTTTCTCCGTTCTGACCCAGCCATGTACACGAGCCCTTGCCGTACATATGCGCGAGTAGGCATTCGAGACCCCGCCCGTATGTACACATACATGGCTGTATTTTCTTTCTTGCACCCTGGCCACCTCTACTACGACACGTGCGCGCCTCTACATCCACCAGTATATATGTACGTACACGTTCGCGACCAGAATGACAATGCTACGTACGCTTTGACCAGGTGGGTCCCGACTGTGAGGCACTTCCTTGCGTGCGAAGGTGTAGCTGGTGGGTCCCAGCAGTCAGGGGGAAACATTTTTTTCGCGAAATACGGTGGCCCGTCCGGTGGGTCCCTCATGTCAGGTGGAGGAATCATTATTCTCCACGTAATAAGGAGGCACTTCCTTGCTGCCGCCGTGGACCCAGCTGCCAGCCTCTCCACGTACAGTCCACGTCCGATGGAAGTCGTTCCTTGACCATGTTGACCACGCCGCGCTGAGAGCACCAGGGCGGTGGACGACGGCGAGGACTAGGAAGGGGATGACGTGGAGCCGGTGAAGATGCGGTAGTGGATGCCCATGCGGAGAGGAGTATGAGGGTTTACTCGTTCGGCTACGGTGTGAGGCTGCCGTCGCTGCAGGGCCTGGCCAACGGTGGGAATAGTAGGGGGCGGTGAGGCCACCGCGACAGCACAACCGGCCACGGGAGGCAGGAGCAGGTGGCACGACCGGCGCTGCTTTGGGCGTCTGGAGCAAGAAGACCAGAGGTTGAAGAAGCACTACAGCCGTTGGATGGACATTGTACAGTCACTTGAGCTAGAATCGTGCATAGTGACTAAGTTGACGAAGCCCTCCATCCCCGTTAACTTAGTAGGCCCACAAGTCAGCCTCCCACCAAGGTGGGTCCCAGCTAGCAGGGGGTATTCATTTTTTTGTGCTTAATAAGGAGGCACTTTCGGTGGGTCCGAGCTGACAGCAGGGGGAACGTTTTTTTCGCGAAATACGGTGGCCCGTCGGGTAGGTCCCAGCAGTCAGGGGCAAATGTTTTTTTCGCGATATACTGGTGGGCGTCCGGTGGGTCCCTGCTATCAGGTGGAGGAATAATTATTTTCCGCGTAATAAGGAGGCACTTCCTTACGGCTGCCGTGGACCTAGCTGTCAGCCTCTCCACGTACAATATTCTTCTGATGGAATTCGGTCGTTAACCACATTGACCACGCCGCACCGACAACACCACGGCGGTGGACGACGGCGAGGCCTAGGAAGGGGACGACGCGGAGCCGGGGAAGACGCGGTAGTGGATGCCCACGCGGAGAGGAGTACAAGGGTTCACTGTTTCGGCTGCGCTACCGTCGTCACAAAATAACAGGGGGTGTGGGTGAGTGGAGTGGAGGGATGGCCTGGCTAGCGGTGGCAGTAGTATGGGGGCGGCGAGGCCTCCGTGGCAGCACAGCCGGCCACGGGAGGCAGGAGCAGGCGGCACGACCGGCGCTGCTTTGGGCGGCTGGAGTAAGAAGACCAGAGGTTGAACAAGCACTACGGCTGTTGGATGGACATCGTACGGTCAGTCGAGCTAGAATCGTGCATATTGACTAAGTTGACAAAGCGCTTCGTCCCCGTCAACTTAGTAGGCCCACTATACTGGGTCCCAGCTAGCAGGGGGAGTATTCATTTTTTTGTGCGTAATAAGGAGGCACTTCCTTGCATGCAAAGATATAGCTAGTGGGTCCGAGCTGTCAGCGGCGGTAAAGTTTTTTTCACAAAATACAGAGGCCATTTCGGTGGGTCCCAGATGTCAGGTGGAGGAAATCATTATTTTGCACGTAATAAGGAGGCATTTCCTTGCATGCGGCCGTGGACCCAGCTGTCAGCCTCTCCACGTACAGTCCACTTCAGATGCATGTCTGTCGTTGACCATGCTCACTACGCCACGCCGAGAGCACCAGGGCGATGGACGATGGGGAGGCCTAGGAATGGAACGAAACGGAGGCAGGGAAGACTCGACCGTTGTTTTTGTTTCCCATGTGGAGGGGAGTACGACTGTACGAGGGATTACTGGTTCGTCTTCCGTCGCCGGAGAATAACAGCAGGTGTGGGTGAGTAGAGGGATGGCTAGGCCAGCGATGGGAGTACGGTGGGGCAGTTAGGCCTGTGCGGCAACACAGTCGGCCGCAGGGAGGAGGGAGCAGGCAGTCCCACCGGCGCTTGTTTGAGCGGCTGGAGCAAGAAGAGCAGAGATTGAAGAAGCACGATGACCGTTGGATGGACATCCAACAGTCACTGCTTGTGTGTCAACCTTTTTTTAGGAAAGCCTCAAATCTGTGGAAAACAGCATACAGCCCATCTGCCATTATTTCTAATAATTTTCAGCCCATTTGCTAATTCTTAAGGTTTTTTTGGAGCCCATATTCTTTTTGTTAGCATTACAACCCAAATTGTGGCCACAGTTAAAAAATTATATGAAATTTTGCATATTTCGGTGCGGTCCAAACTGTTTTTGATCCCGAAATTTCGACTCACATTCAAACTGATTTAAAAAATAAATGTATATCAATATAAAATCCAACAAATTCTCCACGCATAAAAATTAATGTAATTTAAAATCTTTAAATGAGAAAAAAAGATATTTGAATTGCCGGTTTGATGTGTTTTAAAAATGTACAACCCATTTCTCATTACTGATGGGCCATTTTCTCGGCCAGCCGAATGAAAGCTCTCCTCGTCTTGAAAGATTTGCAGCCCAACAGGCCTGACAAAGCGACTTGCTTGGCAAATCACAAAAAAAACTAGGGTGTGGCCGTGGACCCAGTTGTCAGCCTCTCCACGTACAGTACTCTTCCAATGGAAGTCGTTCCTTGACCATGATGACCATGCCGCGCGAAGAGCACCACGGCGGTGGACAATGGCGAGGCCTAGGAAGGGGACGACGGGGCAGTTGAAGCCCGCGCGGAGAGGAGTACGAGGGTTCACTGGTTCGGCTGCGGTGTGAGGCTGCCATCGCTGCAGGGCCTGGTGAGCGGTGGGAATAGTAGGGGGCGGTGAGGCCTCCGCAGCAGTACAACCGTCCACAGGAGGCAGGAGCATGCGGCACGACCGGCGCTGCTTTGGGCGGCTGAAGCAAGAAGACCACAGGTTGAAGAAGCACTACGGCCGTTGGATGTACATCGTTATTTTGCGCGTAATAAGGAGGCACTTCCTTGTGTGCGAAGATATAGCTGGTGGGTCCGACCTGTCA
>NC_041390.1:64299528-64314939 GCF_002162155.2 Triticum dicoccoides | reverse complement strand
ATTTTTTAGTCCATTTGGTGGGCTGGGTGAAACAATGATGTAGCATCTATGCAGCCCGTTTAAATCCCATTTCCATTTTTCTCGAAATCCGCTGACTTGCTGGGCTGGGTGAAAATATCATGTTGGGCTAGACGGAGAAATGTTATAAAAACATAAACACATGATCGCACGTCAGTAAAATCTTTGCAAGCTTATCTACGCAATCACTAGGAGTTAACTTGCCAAGTTATATATAAACAATTATTATTATTATTTTGTTAGAACTTTCAACTTACGAAATAAAATATCATTTTAATTTGATGAGTTAATAGTACGTGGGGTATTATTATTTTTTAGGCTAGACGTGGCACAGTTGAGTTGGTTCTAGGGGAAAGTACTGGGAGAAAACTTAGTTTACATCAAAAAAGAAAGTGGGAGAAAATTCAGAGACCTGTTGGGTCCAGCTGAGGAGGGGAATATGTTGGGAGGAAGGAGATTCAAAGCACGGCAGCCGAGTGAACTAGTTTTTTTTACGGACAAGTGAACTAGTTTACATACGTAAGCAAATAGCCACTAAAAAAAGCAATCAGGTTAATGGGTTCTTAAAAGAAATATTTCGGACAAAACAGATAATTACGACACATAGGCTAATGCATGAAACACTCAGATGATAAAGGTGCTTATAAACAGATAAAGTACAACATCTAGACCTTCCTGGCACGCTTGATCATGACGCTGCGGCTGTCCGTGTACTCGTCGGTTACGGGAAGCAGACACGCCCTCATGTCCAAGATCTGCATGTACATGTCGTAGCATGCGTATGCGTCCTTGGCCGCGTAGGTTACGTAGGCTAGATTCAGAGGTACCTCCCACGTGTTCAGGTCGTCTTCTTTCATGTTGGAGTATCAGGGGTCGATGATGGTCTCGGCGAGGTCAACCACGGAGTCCTTCTCCTGCCCGTTGCTAATGATATTGTATTGATTCTAGATGTCGACAAGCTTGTTGCACCAGATGGCCAAATCATCGCATTCTTCCTTCTCTCCACCGTAGCGAAGGTGCAGTCGGCGCTGCCGATGAAACGGGTGAATGCTCCAGAACCTGGTGCAGCCATAGGACTAAGGCGAGGCAGAGCTTCACCGAGTCCGTATCGTTGGTGTACATCACATTCAACTTGGTGCAGCCATAGGACTGAACGGCGAACTCAAAGGGGAACTCCTTGCTGAAGTCCATATCCAGTAGGCTCACCCCTCGGATCGCCATTGGAGTCTCTTCGAGTGAACGAGTGTGTAGGCGGCGGCAGCAATTCGTTTTTCATCTCCTGGGGAACTGGATTCAACAGTAAGCTGAGTGTGTACAAGCGACAACAGTTACTACCCCTCCCTCGTCCGCTGCACGCCCGGCAGAAGATGGACCCTCAGCCACACGTCAGTTCACGAGCGGGTATGTATTGGTACTGTGATAACAGGAGTTAGTGGTCACTTTACTTAAATTTAATTAGCTCTAATAGAAATTTATACTTAAAACAAGCAATGCATTCGCTCATTCTATTAGTGCCACAGGATCAACATGCACAACAATTAGAATTATTATTCTCAGGACACACATGATCAGCAGATTTGTCGCACTTTCACAAAGATAATACTACCAAGTTTGAACTGTTTGTTATGGTTGTTGTCCTCTGCATCATCATGTCGTGTTTCCCAACATGCAAGATTCAGAGCCAACAAATAAGATCCAAATAATAAGTACAACAAAGATGCCTACACATCTCATTGATTCCCAGCTTGCAAGATTCAGAACCAACAAATAAGATCCAAATAATAAGTACAACAAAGATGCCTACACATCTCATTGATTCCCAGCTTGCAAGATTCAGAACCAACAAATAAGATTCAAATAATAAGTACAACAAAGATGCCTACACATCTCACTGATTCCCAGCTTGCAAGATTCAGAACCAACCCATTAGAGCCTTTTGATAAAGTGAATATCGGGATTAAATCCATCTTCGCTAGCCATGTCATTCAATTGAAGAACTTGGTGAATGCTCTTGACCGTCACAACATCTGTAGTTGAGTATTCCTGTTTGCATAGCACCAACCCGGAGAGCATGATTTCACTTTAATAGTGGCCTCCTTTACTCAACCTGCAGCTCCACTCGGATGAAGCCTGCCTAGACTTCCATGATTCAATTCATGCGCCTTTTTCTGCAGTTCACCTGAAATGAAGCAAAGATTGCATCTTTCAGCTAGCAAGAAGTACTTGCTCTCGTGAGCTGGCAGGTTCTTCTTTAGTAGTTGCACTAAAATTGAGGAACATTAAGGTTGGCTGTCCGGCTCATGTAAGGTGCAACTATAATTTTGTTATCCTTTTGTGCAGTTCCACTAAAATAAAGTGCCATTATGGTGACAGTGACGGCTCATCTTGCAAAGGCTAATAAAATGTTGCACGAGATTACCAGCAGAACTAGATGGAGATTTTGGAAACTCCAATCACCATTTTGTGCAGTTCCACCAAAATTGAGAGATGTTGTCCACGTGACATGTTAGTTGAACTGCACAAGACACTCATTCCAAAAAAAGTGTTTTGTGCAGTTCACCAAAAGGTCACGATAGCAACAAGGTGAAATGGATATCCCTATCTGCACAAAAAGATAGAAAGAAAACATTTGCTGGTCAATAAGAATATACGAAACATATACAAAATGAAAAGAAGCATCTTAATTATGTTCATGGCAATCACGCAAGGACAATAGAAATTTTAAAACGTCAGCAATGCTTCATGTTACCAGAAGCATTACGATCAACAATGAGATTCCTCAAATATGGGATTACTTTAATGGTGGCATTGCTTGTTTACCAGACACGGTAAATCAACAGCAGCTAAAGAGTTGGTTTAAGGGCATGGGACCGTGGGGACACCAGGACACTCAGCAGCGTAAAGGAGCAACTTACTTATCATACTAGGGAAAACAACAGGAGTGCCATTTGTAACACAGTTTAATTGCATCTTATCACTGGAGGCATTAGATTAACAATAACACTGGTTAGACATGTCCATAAGGTAACAGTGTGATCGCTTCATTTTACATGCGAACTTACATTAACAACAGCAAAAGGTTGGTATAAGGACATGCGACAGTGGACGCATCAGCACAATGTACCTACAAGGAGGCATAAAGTGGTGATGCCGAGTTTGTTCATGCTATGTGAGGGCAGCAAACCTAATCCTGGAGACCTTGTACTATGTGAGGGCAGCAAATCTAATCCTGGAGACCTTTTACTATGTGAGGGCAGAAAATCTAATCCTGGAGACCTTTTACTATGTGAGGGCAGCAAATCTAATCCTGAGACCTTTTACTATGTGAGGGCAGCAAATCTAATCCTGAGACCTTTTACTATGTGAGGGCAGCAAATAGAATCCTGGAGACCTTTTACTATGTGATGGCAGCAAATCTAATCCTGGACATACTATGTTCACTTGTCCACCAGCCGCCACTTCCTATCCTTTTTTCAACCAATAATAGATCTGTTCCTTATCCAGTTTGTACTGCGTTTTCCCATTATTTCCCTTTTCAGCCAAGAGACCGGTTGGGTATCTGGTCTCTACTACTTCCAGCATATTATTTCCTCTTTGAATCAAGTCCTAGATTCATGCTACAACTTTCCCCCCTTTCTTCATTGTTTGAACAAAGCCCTAGATTCGAATGCATGAAGTAGCTTTACCTCTAATAATACTAAAAATTTAGGTGGCTTTGGAAGAGCTGATGGGAGTAGAAAAAGATGCACATGCAGACACGTGGGTCGCTGGGGCAGTAGAGCAAGGCCGCTTTCGAAGAACTTATACTTGAGGGTCGCCGGGATGTCGGCGGCGGCAGGTCGGATCTGCGGATAATACGGCAGGGAGGAAGAAGGATCGGAGGACCTCCCGAGCCGGCGCTGTGTCGGAGACAATGGCACGGGCAGAGGATCGGGCCCCTCCGGCAGCTGTGGGGTTCCTCCCTCGGCGGCGATGACCGCGTGAACGATGCACCTTTTAGTCCTCTACACACACCGGCCGGATCTATGACCAGCGGTGAGCAGAGAGAAAATGTCATTACCGCTGTCTTGTTTATATCTGGAGAGGATGAGAGAATGAAGAGAGCAACCCTAGTAAAGCAAGCGCTCAGGCCCCTGCGTCCATATATAGTGGAGTGATTATCTTTTTTCTCTCCACAACAAGCGTTTCAATTTGTGTACGTGGCATTAAAGAAAAGAAACTCTCTATTTAAGGTGACTACTGTACGACTCCTACTTACTACTACTAGTAGTACTACAGTATTGTTCACTTATGCTCCCCGCCCCTCCATTCATTGAACAACCCCACGGGTGAAGAAACATATAGTACTTACTGTATTTATATAGAACGAACAAGCTTGAACTATTTTCGCGTAGTTAAAAGTTGAGGGCGGGGCTTTTCCCGGGCAGTACGCGCGGCAGTTTTCGGGTAGGCGGTTTGACAGAGAGGCGAGGAGGGTGAGCGAGTGGCACTGTGCGATTTGACGGGGCGTTACTGCTGGAAAGACTTGTGATATGACCACTCACTATAGTCATGAATTACTGGCGCTCCGACCTGGGTGATGCCCCCCTTCCGTTCCGTGCTCTAATCTGGTGCATGACACGTCGACCCGGATGCTGGCTCTCCCACATGTCGGAGTAGTAAGAAGGAGCAAAGAATGATGCGGTATATACTAGTACTATACTACTCCCTCCGTTCCTAAATATAAGTCTTTGGAGAAGGCGTGTAGTAAAACCAAGCTTCTCCTCGTTGTACGAGTTGACGCGACACATCATAGCACTGGCCCCACATGCTTGCCTCTAAACTTGGCTGAAAGACCCATAGTGTACAATATATTTGCTGCAACCTCTAACATTTACCCACCACAAATTAAAATATATGTGGCCGTATGCATCGTTCTGATGCAGATGCCGGGGAGTCCCCCCTTTTCGAAGAAAAAACAAATTAAAATATATATATTCCTGTCTTGACTAGATGAGCGTGCAAACTACAATCACCAGGGTGTCAGGTAGGGCCAGAAGACTATTTTAATTTTTTTTAAAACTTCGAGACGGCCACATAGCATGGAGCAAACACCAACGATTTTAAGTATACAGGCACGGTACACGCTATCCTAGACTACTCTACACATGAAACTGCCACACGAGCGTCCGGGCTGCGCTTGGCTCTTTGCCTCTTTGGGAAGTTGAACAATGATGGAGTACTACTGCACTGGAGGAGTACTACAGTACGCTTCTGGCCATCTGACACCGATTGAATTGCTGCATGTCCACCGCGTGCGGGAGGGAGAGCGTGTAGCGAAAGCTTCTCCTAGTCTTGCCAGCCACCATGCTCATGGGCGAGGGAGGGACGCTCCTGCCTTTGCGTGTATGACAGGTGGACCCGATAGGTGTGTGGCCAACCTGTCATATAGCCAAATGCAGGTGCAGTTAAGTCGGCAAGGGAGAGGATAATCAAACTTCTCATTGATGTACGAGTTGACGCGACACATCAAAGCACTGCACTCGATATATTTCAATAATTTGCATTTACCGATGCATTAATTACAACGCATGCATGCATGCCATGACTCTCCTTTTGATACTTGCATGTGTTGATTTAATGCACCTTGAAGTATTACAAAATATGTGACGGTAAAGCTTTGTAATACCCTAGCCCAAGTCGAGAGATGGTTGTGCACGAGGAGGGCGAGAACATGCAGGCCGAACAGGACCCAACGATGGAGCTCTCTAAGGTCTCGGTGGACCTCACCGTGCTCCACTGACCCTTATGCCTCCGCCCCTTGACGCCTCAAGTGTATGAGGTTCGAGTACACCTCGTCCGTTCGGCTGATTAAGCAAGGGGCTGGTTTCTTGATTGATGTGCTCTTCGATTGATTTCTGTAGTGCAAGGGTGGGCACCTGGCCTGCGCAGACTGCCGCGTCGAGTGCCCCGGGAACCAGCGGCAGTGCTAGAAGTGCAAGTGCGGTCGTGGCTTCAACGTGCGGAACACGGCGGTGGACTCCGTCCTTTCGTCGGTGAGGGTGGAGTGCCCGCACGAAGGCTGTGGGCTCTACGTCACTTACCACAAGCTCGCCGATTACTAGAGCGTGTGTCCGCTCGCGCCCTGCAAATGCCCCGTGCCCATCTGCGGCTACGAAGGACCGCCGCCGGCGCTCTACCACCACATCAGCACCGCGCATCCCATGCACGTGCACAGGATCCAGTACGGCAAGGTGCTCCAGCTGCAAGTGCCACTGTCGGAGCCACGACTCTTGCTGTTCGCGGAGGAGGACCGCCGCGCGTTTTTCTTGGTCGGCCGCGTGCTCAACATCGGCGCGCCTATCGTCGTGTCAGTCGTCTGCATCAGAGCAGGGGCGTCCCCACTGCTGCACTACGTGGCCAAGCTGTGGGCGAACGGCCTGCCGGGGGAGCCCAAAGGCACGACCGACGTCTTCAAGGTGGAAATGGAGGTGATAAGCAGCAAGGATCCCGGCGACGTCGACATGCATGAGCTGACCTTCTTGACAGTTCCGCCCAAGTTGCTGGCCGGGGCTAAGCTTGTCTCCCTCCACATTCAGATTGACAAGCTCACGTCCTAAATGTTTCTACAGTGCCTTCTGTTTATCTTAGTAATATGCTAATATCGGGATTACCTTGGTCTACTTTAGCTTAAGAAATGGTGGGTTTTGGTGGCGATAAAAAATTATGTTTATCAATGCATGCATGCATAAAGTACATGCATTGGTCAATTTTCTCTTAATACTTGCATGCAATGATTTAATGCACCTTGGAATCTGAACATGTGTTGGGGAACAACCAAATTGAGCCTTATAAAATGGAAAAACTAAAATTTTGAGATAATCCCTATAAAACCGGAAAGGAGAGAGTATAAAAAGAAGTACTCCATCCTGGAATAGTGCCGCACTTCGAAACTTGAACCGTCAATAAATTTTGAGCTTGCGTCTCGTCACATTCCAAATTACTCCACGCTATATTGAATTGCAAACCTGTTCACACCGATCACAACCTAAATGTTTTCCCACTCAGGAGCGTATTAGTACTCGGTTATAAATACTAGTATGCCAAGATGACTGCGCATTCCTCCTCAACTCCTCATCCACAAAAACAAACAAGCCATTCAGCATCCTTCCCTTGCATCTGCCATGGCCAGCGTGAGTTCTGGGTCGAGAGATTGCCACCAGGGAGAGGCGAGCATGGAAGCGGAAGCACGAGAGATGTCCCGCCTCGCTGCGAGAGCAGCCGACATGTCCCGCCGTGCGGAAGTAGCAGTAAAGAGGTCCCGCCGCGCCGCTGAAGCAGCACAGAGGTCCCGCCGCGCCGTCGATGCAGCAGACTGGTCCGGCCGTGCCGCAGAAGCAGCAGAGATGTCCCGCCGCGCCACGAATGCGGCAGAGATGTCCTGCCGCGCCGCGACAGCCTGGGAAAATTTCTCGTGTGCAGGCGACGACTGTTACAGGCGCATGCATGAGATCGTCCATGGCCAGATGGATCAGATCTCCCGTTTTGCCAGGTTGCAGGACGACATGAAAGCCTCATTTGAGCAGGCTATCGGTGCACTAAGGGAGAGCAATGAGAGGCTCCAGGCCAAGCGCGACCTGCTGAGGGAGAACATCGTCCGAAGTGTAGACCAGCAGGAGGAGACCAGTGCCTTGTTGAAGAGGACCAGCATCATCGTCAAGAAACTTATGGACGAGAATAACATGCTCTGCAATGAGCGCCAAAGGCTGGTGGAGGAATCTGTGGATGTTCTCAAGCAGCGTCTTGAGGACACGAAAGAGCTCATCGCCGCTCGCCGTGGAGACTAGTTCCCATGGCGTGCAGCAACGCATCAAGAAAGTAGAGATCAGCGAGCCAGATCCTTGTCTTCCTTCCTCTTTTGCCCTTGTGTATTTAGGGCGTAGCCGCATGTGGCTTTTTAATTATCTTTCTAATTATGTAAGACAATTAATCGTCCTTATCTTTCTGTGGAAGATCAATGTTGCGAGGCTGGGATGAAGAAAACTCTTGCTGTGGCGACCCTGGCATTGCTGTTCTTCTAGTTGCTGCTGGGCTTCCTTCAGTTTCCTGGTTTCTTCTGATGTAATAATCGGTTTAGGATGTGGATTGTGTCATAGGTTGTAATGTTGGGTTCTAGCGCGGATGTTTGTCCTTTGATGGCCTCTTCGGATGTTGCGATTTCAATCTGGTAGCTTTTAGTCCTTCCGGTTAGGCTAGAGTTGTGCTGAACTTCTTGTGAATTGTGGTGTTTTTCATTAATGATAATCGGAAGGGACAAGCCCTTCTTTGATAAAAAAATTAATCATCCTTATATATTCATCAGTCTTGCTATAACTCGCAGTAGATGCTATATAGGTCCGTCGGATCTTACATCAAGATCCGTGCTTTCAGATTTTCTTTTTTCTCTCTTAAATCTCAGTCGAGTGAGACATAGCCACGCCATTAAACAGAGGCTCGGGCACCATTAATGGAGACCTTGGGAGAGAGGTGGACGGCAGATGGAGGTCAAAGGGCTCTCCTCCCGATGAGGACGCGCAGGGGTCTGATCGCACGCCTCTTGTACTACTCAAATAGCTACCCTGCACGGCGCCTCCTAGCTAATAAAAAATGGGGACGCGTGGCGGCACGTAAATGGTACAAGTAAGTAGAACGCCCACGGTTTCAACAATACTTGTGTTTCCGATTGTAACGTGACAACATTTGTTCCAAAATGACTTTGTTGATTGTTAATGTGTGCGCCTTCGCAAATCGGACTGCAAATTTACCACATCATGTTGGTGCCATGTCATGGAACCAAGCCAAGTTTCATTATTTTCATGCGTGTTTTGGATTTACAAGAATTAAAAAACTAAGTTTCTCAATGTTTCCAACCCAGCCACGACGCCCAGAATTTTGAATTTCATTCCCATTTCTTGCATGTAACCTGGAAATTTACCCGAGGACACACATGTGATTTTTCAACCAACTTTGGTGCACTGGAACATGTGCTTGTATTTCAAATTTGAATTACGCACACAAATGTGACACGTTCCCTCCCAGAACCACGAGCCTTCTTGAGAGAAGCTCCGATTTGCAAGAAGCTTATACCAAAATTTGTTCCTATTCAGCCAATTTTTTTACCACGGCATGGTACTACCATCACATGACACCATGCCAAGTTTCATGATTTTAAAACCAAGTTTCTCAATGTTCTCGACCGAGCCACGATGCCCAGATGTTTGAATTTGATTCTCATTTTTTGCATGGGACCTAGAAATTCACCCGAGGACACAAATGTGATTTTTCAACCAACTTTGGTGCACGGGAGCATGTGCTTGTAGTTCAAATTTGAATTATGCACATTAAATGACCAAAAACTCAATTAATGTGTAAATAAGGCCAAACGAAGCCGGAATAATTCCAAAATTTAACACGGCACTCATGTAGTTCTATGTTGCCTTTGTAAATAAACTCAAGGGGGACAACGTATATCGTTTCACACTCAAAGCACTACTAGAAAAAGGGTCAAACGTGAAGCACATTAGTGCCGGTTTGAATTTGAGCCGGCACTAATGTGTACATTAGTGCCGGTTCCAATGGCTAGCCGGGCCGCTCTCATTAGTACCGGTTCGTGGCGAACCTTTAGCACTGGTTCGTGCCACGAACCGGTACTAAAGTGAGTGGTGGTAGGATGTTGTCAGTCCGGGCCCCTCCAGCACCTTTAGTACCCGGTCGTATCATGAACCGGTACTAAAGGTCGTCCTACATAGACCCTTCGTCCACCCGAGCTCGCTCTGTTCTTCCCCTTTCCCCTCTCCTCTCTGTTCTTTTCCCTCTTCCTCTCAAGCTCATCACACATTTTGCCCAAGATTTGAAGGCCCCCATCCATTCAAATGATCACAAAGGTTAGCAACTCTTTCCTTTCATCTCTCATTGCTAGATTAGCCCGTGCAATGCTTTATATAGTGATTG
The DNA here is from genome assembly GCF_002162155.2 of Triticum dicoccoides. Lineage (NCBI taxonomy): Eukaryota > Viridiplantae > Streptophyta > Magnoliopsida > Poales > Poaceae > Triticum > Triticum dicoccoides. Next base: position 64,304,952 of record NC_041390.1, on the reverse strand, counting down.
ATTTTTGAGTTTAGTAATTTGGGAGGAATTATATATGTGTGCTAGTATTTGATTTATATGGAATTTTAGGTCAAAAATAACACTTAGTTTTGCATATGTAGGTGTGGTTTACTTAGTACCTTCTAAATCTCCGTCCTAACCACCGTCGATCGCTCGCAACATCCCGTCGCCGCTTGTGGTGAGCCTCTTATTCATGAAGTTTTATATAAAAAAATGATGTTTGTGTGATTTGGATATATAGTTACTCATATAATTATCTTACCCGTACGTTGTTTGTTATGCATAGTGCCATGGTTTTGATATCCGTCCCCGTCGGCCCTCGCCCGGGTTATGATTCGGATGTGGTATATTCTCTTTTGAAACTATTCATTGCATTTCATGTTTATGACAAATTATGCCCATCGAGTTAACATAGATATTTGTATGTAGGAGGTAGTTGAACCCGAAATTCCAACCGACCCTATTGTGGATAGGTTAAATTTAGTTGAAAGAGAAAACAAGGATTTGAAGGAAAAATTGAAAAGAATTGAGGGGGAGAAGATGGAATTGGAGTTGCATGTTGCCGATCTCGTCGATGATCACAAGATTAAGATGGAGAAAATGCGCTTGAAGATTAGAAAGATTAGAAAATATGCCATTCATAGTGAGGCTTGGTATCACTATGCTGTTGGATCAATTATTTACCTTAGTTGCGATCTTGATCGCATTTGTTGTTGCATTTAAATTCTTTAGCTAGAGAGTTATTTGTTTGTTGCATTGAAGTGTTGTATGCTCTTTATGTATGAACTTTATGTATTGTATTAATTTGATGTTTTCGGTGATGTGTATTGAAGATGAGCCGACAATGGATGTACGATGACCAATGCTCTCCCGAGTTCATTAATGGCGTGCGTACTTTTCTGCTTGCGGCTGAGGCAAACAAGCGAGCGGATGGTTTTATGCATTGTCCATGTGCTGGCTGTAAGAATGGTCGCAATTACTCTATGTCAAGAACCATTCACGTCCACCTGTTTGAGTCCGGTTTCATGCCCCACTATAATGTTTGGACCAAGCATGGAGAAAGAGGGGTTATGATGGAAGACAATGAAGAAGAAGAGGAGGACGACAGCTATCCTGGCCATGGGTTCCCTGAATACGATGATACAACAATGAGGGAAGAAGCTGAGCCGGTAATGCGGGAAGAAGCTGAGCCGGCAATGCGGGAAGAAGCTGAAGAAGAGGCATCGGATGGGCCCGTTGATGATCTAGGTCGTGCCATTGCCGATGCAAAGAGAAACTGCGCAAGTGATTTGGAGAAGAAGAAGTTGCAGCGCATGTTAGAGGATCACAAAAAATTGTTGTACCCGAATTGCGAAGGTGACAAGAAAAAGATGGGCACCACACTGGAATTGCTGCAATGGAAGGCAGAGAATGGTGTATCTGATAAGGGATTTGGAAAGTTGCTGGTAATGATAAAGGATATGCTTCTAAAGGACAACGAATTGCCCGACAGTACGTACCAAGCAAAGAAGGTTGTCTCCCCTCTAGGGTTAGAGGTGCAGAAGATACATGCATGCCCTAATGATTGCATCCTCTACCGCCGTGAGTACGAGGATTTGAACGCTTGCCCAGTATGCGGTGCATTGCACTATAAGATCAGCTGCGATGACCCTGGCGATGTCGAGGGCGAGCGCCCCAGGAAGAAGATTCCTGCCAAGGTGATGTGGTATGCTCCTATAATACCATGGTTGAAACGTTTGTTCCAAAACAAAGAGCATGCCAAGGCGATGCGATGGCACAGAGAAGACCGTAAGAAAGACGGAAAGTTGAGAGTACCCGCTGACGGGTCGCAGTGGAGAAAAATCGAAAGAAAGTATGGGAAGGAGTTTGCAGATGACGCAAGGAATGTATGGTTTGGTCTAAGCGCAGAGCAGCAACCATAGCACCTGGCCTGTGACTCTATGTTTGTATAACCTTCCTCCTTGGTTGTGCATGAAGCGGAAGTTCATTATGATGCCAGTGCTCATCCAAGGCCCTAAGCAACCCGGCAACGACATTGATGTGTACCTAAGGCCATTAGTTGAAGAACTCTTACAACTGTGGAATGGAACAGGTGTACATGCATGGGATGAGCACATGGGGGAAGAATTTGACCTAAAGGCATTGCTGTTCGTGACCATCAATGATTGGCCTGCTCTCAGTAACCTTTCAGGACAGACAAACAAGGGATACCGCGCATGCACGCACTGTTTGGACGATACCGACAGTATATATTTGGCTAATTGTAAGAAAAATGTGTACCTGGGACATCGTCGATTTCTTCCGAGCAGGCATCCCGTAAGAAAGAAAGGCAAGCATTTCAAAGGTGAGGCGGATCACCGGACGAAGCCTCGCCACCGTACTGGTGCTGATGTACATGATATGGTCAAGGATTTGAAGGTGGTCTTTGGAAAGGGTCCTGGTGGACAACCTGTTCCGAATGACGCTGACGGATGCGCACCCATGTGGAAGAAGAAATATATATTTTGGGACCTGCCCTATTGGAAAGACCTAGAGGTCCGCGCCATAATCGACGTGATGCATGTGACGAAGAATCTTTGTGTGACCCTGCTTGGCTTCTTGGGCGTGTATGGGAAGACAAAAGATACACTTGAGGCACAGGAGGACCAGCAACGTATGCAAGGAAAATACGGCATACATCAGGGTCATGCAAGCTACGCTCTTACCAAAGAAGAGAAGGAAATCTTCTTTGAATGCCTTCTTAGTATTAAGGTACTGTCTGGCTTCTCGTCGAATATAAAGGGAATAATAAACATGGCAGAGAAAAAGTTCCAGAACCTGAAGTCTCATGACTGCCACATGATTATGACGCAACTGCTTTCGGTTGCATTGAGGGGGCTTCTACCGGAAAACGTTCGATTAGCCATTGTGAAGCTATGTGCATTTGTCAATGCAATCTCTCAGAAGGTAATCGATCCAGAAATCATACCAAGGTTAGAGAATGATTTGGTGCAATGTCTTGTTAGTTTCGAGTTGGTGTTCCCACCATCCTTCTTCAACATCATGACGCACGTCCTATTTCACCTATGCGTAGAGATTAACATTTTGGGTCCTGTATTTCTACACAATATGTTCCCCTTTGAGAGGTTCATGGGAGTCTTAAAGAAATATGTTCATAATAGTGCTAGGCCAGAAGGAAGCATCTCCAAGGGCCATGAAAATGAGGAGGTCATTGAGTTTTGTATTGACTTTATTCCTGACCTTAAGCCGATTGGTGTTCCTGAATCGCGACATAAGGGCAGACTGGATGGAAAAGGCATGCTAGGAGGGGAACAAATAATATGTATGGACGGACATTCTCTCACTGAAGCACAATACACAGTTCTACAGAATTCCGCCTTGGTGGCTCCGTATATGGATGAACACAAGAATTTGCTACGCTCCAAACACCCGGAGCGGTCTGATGACTGGATTACACGTGAACAAACCAGGAGTTTCGCCAGCTGGTTGCAGACACGTACCATGCATGACACCTCTATTGAAGATGACCTGTAGTTGTTGTCCTAGTTACCATCTTCGAATATAATGACTTTCAAAGGGTACGAGATAAATGGTAATACATTTTACACGATCGCCCAAGATAAGAAGAGCACCAACCAAAACAGTGGTGTCCGCAATGATGCAGAAACCAAGACGGGAAAGGAAACATATTATGGTTATATACAGGACATATGGGAACTTGACTATCGACTTGGTTTGAAGCTCCCTTTGTTTTGGTGCAAATGGGTCAATATGACACGAGGCGGGGTAAAGGAAGACCCACAGTACGGAATGACAACAGTGGATCTCAACAATCTTGCGTATGCAGACGAACCATTCGTCCTAGCCAATGATGTGGCACATGTTTTCTATTTGAAGGACATGTCTACCAAGCCAAGAAAAAGAAAAGATAAGGAAGCGAATGCATCGTACGATGAGCCAAAGCGGCACATAGTTCTTTCTGGGAAGAGAAACATCATGGGAGTGGATGACAAGACAGACATGTCAGAAGATTATGAAAAGTTTGATGAAATTGCTCCATTCACAGTGAATATTGACCCGAGCATCCCGTTAAATGATGAAGATTTTCCATGGTTACGGCGCAAAGGGACACACGCGAAGAAAAAGTTTCACACCCAAAGATCTGGGATGTGATCGGCTTCACTATCATCACTTTCTTCTGTGTTTCACACCCAGGAGGGAATCTCTGTAATAGTTAGGGTAGTTATGTGTTTTGGCATTTGAAACGCGAAGAAATTTTATGTGCAAACAAATTCTTTCATGCCTTTACTAATTTTTTTAAGATAAATGACAATGAAATTGAAAAGCATTTCAAATGAACTCAGAAAAGGTTGAAAGTTGGCATGGTATCATAATTTCACCCACATAGCATGTGCAAAAAATTAGAGAGGGTTACCGCAAAAACTGGATGCATTTCATGTACTAAATGGACAATCTCTTTCGAAGTATCAGGGTTTCGGACGAAAACTCATCCGTTACAGTAGGCATTTCATTTTTTTAAATAACCTAAGCATTACCAAATTGAATATAATGATAAAACACACTAATATTAAACATAAGAAAAAAGAATCACTGAAAAATCTATTCTCAAAGTTAAGTTATTCACAAACTAGTGATTCAAACAAATTTCAAATAAATCAAAATTTAAACTATTCAAATTTGTAAACTACTGGTACTAACAGAAAGTTTGTAATTTTTTGTACCTAAAGAAAAAAATATTCACATAGAAACTCTAAATACAGCAAAAAAACAACTCAAACAAAAATAAATAAAGCAAAAAAATAAGAAAAAAAAGCTCACCTACTGTGCCAGAGCGGCCTGCATACGACTAGAAACCCAACCTGTTGTTGGGCCAGGATGCAGGCCCGCAAAGGCCCAGTAGGCCCACAGGGCAGCACAGAACATTTAGGCCCAGTAGGCCTGCTTTGGAGAGGAGCTCGAGGGAGCTACCGCACTGGGGCTTATAAACCAGTGCGGACGCCCCTCGGCTAGCGAGGTGGGACTAAACATTTCGCACCGCACCTGCGCCAGCGCACCCCCTTTAGTGCCGGGTGGTACCACCAACCGGTACTAAAGGGTGCCTTTAGTACCGGTTGGAGCCACCAACTGGCACTAAAGGGGGTGCGGTTCCCGCCGCTTGGCCTGGCCAAAACAGGCCTTTAGTACCGGTTGGTTTCTCCAACCGGTACTAAAGGTCCATCCTATATAACTAAACACTTCAAAAATTTCAGTTTCTCCTCTGCTTCTTCTCCTCTGCCCCGTCGCCCGCCGCCCCCATCTCCATAACCCTCGTTGCCACCCCCGTCCCCGTCGTCCCCGTCCCCGTCATTCCTGTCGTCCCCGTCGTCACCGCTGCGCCGTCCCGGCCCGTCCCGCGTCGTCCCT
>NC_041390.1:64249077-64299178 GCF_002162155.2 Triticum dicoccoides | reverse complement strand
CCGGCCCGTCCCCGTCGTCGCCGCCCCGTCCCTGTCCCCGTCGTCGCCATCCCCGTCGTCGCCGCGCCCGTCGCCGTTCCTGTCGCCGCCCCCCGTCGCCTCTCGCCTCGCTGGTGAGCACACACACACATACATTTTTTTAGTTTTTTAGTTATAGAAATAGTTATAAAAATGTTAGAAATTTTTCTTTTTTAGTTATAGAAATAGTTAGTTATATATCATTGTTAGAAATGTTATAGAAATGTTAGAATTGTTAGAAATTTTTCTGTTTTTTAGTTATAGAAATAGTTAAAAAATAGTTAGAATTGTTAGAAATTTTTCTATTTTTAGTTATAGAAATAGTTATAAAAAAGTTAGAAATTTTTCTTTTTTCAGTTATAGAAATATTAGAAATGTTAGTTATATATATAGCACTGTTATAATTTTTTTTCTATTTTTTAGTTATAGAAATATTAGAAATGTTAGTTATATAGCATTGTTAGAAATGTTATAGGAATGTTAGTTGTATAGAAATGTTAGAAATTTTAGTTATCAAAATCCAATCATTAAAAAATGTTACTTTTTGCGGGCATATAGCTAGTATTTGTTCTCGACAATGCCCAGCCCGCATCCTCGCTGTCGACCCATCGCGACGACGTCCGGCTGACCCATGTCCGGGACTGGGCTCCGCCGGGTTGGCACTGGGAGGTGCTGCCTGGAGGGGCGCACTGCTTGATGAGGAACCCGACCCCGGGTCCCGTCATCGACCCTGATCTCGTTTGGTGGCGTTCGCATGGGCCAGTTTCGGTGCGGAGGGAACCGGCCCCGCCGGAGGTGGTACGTCGCCGTGTCAGGGAGGAGGACGAGCACGTCCATCGCTACATGGTTGTGTTAGAGGGCGGCAGGTTCTCCAATACCTGGCAGTTTCTTCAGGGATCTCACTTCAGCTATGATCCTGTGAGGGTTCCTTCTCTTTGGGTGTCCACCGCCCGCGCCGCAGGAACCGCGAGTGTCCTAGATTCTTCTGTAGTATTCGATCTTTATTAGCTACCTAGCCAGTGATGTACTTGATATATAATATTCGAGACGATGTATTCGAGATTATATATTATTCGAGACAATGTATTCGAGATTATATCTATTATTCGAGACGATGTATTCGAGATTATATCTATTATTCGAGACGACGTATTCAAGATTATATCTATTATTCGAGACGACGTATTCGAGATTATATTCGATGATGCTTATTATGTACTATGATTGATTCAGTTTTTCCTTATTAATTGATTGCATCCATGCATTGTAATTTGAATATATTTCTTTTGGATTAGTTAAACAAAACCTATGGCGGACAATACCGGTAGAGAGGGAGAAGAGGCCCTGTTCAATATCATACGCAATCCTCGCGGGCCAGATGATGATCAGAATGAAGAAGATTATGACGGCTCCGAATATCTAAACAACACCGGGGAGGGTGATATGGTACTCGATCGCGACGACCGAATTGATGAAGTCGTGAACTATGAACATGATGAAGAAAATGTTGATCTTGAAACAACAAAGACCGGCGAGGTATATATATTTATATAAGCAGGCATTTGGTGATCATCACATGTTTTAAATGACTTGAAGATATATTAACGAATCGATCTTTCTTCTTTCAGCCATCCGGATCGAGCAAATCTTTAGGCAATAGGACGAAACAAGGCCCGAACAAAAAGTTGAAGGAGGGCGTAAAGTACAATATCGAGGCAATCAGACCTAATGGCGAACCATTCATGCCTAAGAAGATTGCGGACAAGTTCGTTCGTCAGTGCGGAGTTCTTGTGAAGGACCAACTCCCATTCTCCCTTCTAGAATGGAGAAAGCCATCAAAGCCACGTCCAGGAGTTACTTTTGTCGACGACAGACAAAAACATTTGCTTTGGGAAACGCTCATGGAACATTTCACCCTACCAGATCATTTCACAAAAGTAGATGTGGAGAAAGTCAAGGACGCTGCTCTTAGGAAGATGGCGGTTGCATTGAAGAACCACAAGATTCGTGAATGGGCCAATTACGTCAACGGAGGAAGGAAGACTCCTGTATTCGAGGGAACACTAGAGAACCAAAGTGCTCATTGGGACGATTTCGTGAAATTCAAGGATTCGGAATTATTTAAGGAACGATCGAGAATAAACAAGGCCAATGCCGCAAAAAAGGATAAGTTCGATAAGCTGGGGCTAGGTGGCTATGCAGTGGGAATGCCTAAGTGGGATAAGTCTGAGAAAGAGATGCTGGATGCAGGTGTCACTCCAGAAACATTGAGCTGGCCCCCCAGGTGCAGGGCTTGGTTCTATGCACATGGGGGGGGGAGTTGGGCCCGAAGACAACAAAGTTTCCAAGAAGGCATGTCTGGACGGAGCCGAAGATAAGCTACTTGTTGCAATAGAAGAGGCTCGATCCGGGTTGTTCGAGCCCAACAGAGAGAACGACAAGCTTACGCGTGCCCTGGGAAATCCTGAACACCCGGGAAGAACACGAGGCATGGGCGCTATTCCGTGGTATGAGGGGTTTTCGGACTGGAACGCCGACTATAGAACCCGTGCAAGAAAGAAGATTGCGGAGGAGAAGAAGAGGAAGATGGAGGAGGAGCAGAGGAAGCTAGACTATGAACGCCTTCAAGGCCTAGAATGAGCGCATGCGGACTTGGCAATCAAATTCCAGCAGCAGCAGTAGCAGATCGACTCACTTAGCTAGCAAAGGGGGTCTCGGCAGCTAGCGGATGATCCACCAATGGATAGCACCGTCCCATCCATGCCGAGAAGCAGCGTGGGTTCCACCCCGGGCGATGCATTGCTGGATAGCTACCCAGTGGATGACATCATGGAGAACACTAACTTCGAGCTACACTTCAAAATGAAGAACATATCCATGAAGGTGGCGGATGCCCTTGCTTTTACAAATCCCCCCAAGGCAACCTTCCATTGCAACCCGATTCCAACGGGCTATCCTCATGTCTTGGTTGATGAGGTGGTGGATCAATATTCAGGGCTAGAGCTTGACATTCCTGGAGGTGACGATGAGCACACACTAGGAGAGGCCAACCATCGTATCATCCTATGGAGAAAGGATTGCATCATCTTTCGAAGGCCACCGACACCGCGTCATCCGACTCCTCGTCGCAGTCCGCCACCGAGTCAGCGGAGTGCCACTCCTCCAAGTCCACCAACGCGTCAGGACACTCCTCCTCCAAGTCCGGCACAACTTCAGGCCACTCCTCCTCCAAGTCCGGCAAAGCGTCAGGCCACTCCTCCTCCAAGTCCGACATAGCTTCAAGCCACTCCTCCTCCAAGTCCGGCACAGCTTCAGGTCACTCCTCCTCCTCCAACTCAGCCACGTCAGCCGTCTTCGCCGCCTCAGCAATCATGGAAGAGAGCTGCCTCAGCTATGGTGCGTAGTGGTACAAGTCGAGGTAGTACTGTAGGTACAGGCGGAGGCAAGCGATTTCAATATGGTCCAAGCCTCGCGCCTCTTCTGCAGAGGCCTTACGACAAGTCCGAGGAGGAAAACGTAGCCATATCGAAGGCCGAGGTGGAAGCCCATTTTGCACCGAAACCACCACCGCCGCCAAGGGAGAAAGTGCCTGTGGAAAAGATTGACCACTTCATTCGTATGGCTAGATCACCAGCTCCCAAGCCTGTTGACACAGACTATGAGCGCCACCTCAAGAAGTTAAATCGAGCACGTCTATAGAAAGAGGCGAGCTCGAGCTCGAGCAAATCAGCTGGCAAAAAATGCGGTAAAACCCTTCCCTAGCTGGGAGAACAGGCGGCGCAATCAATCCCCCCACTTGTTGTGCCAACAACACATGAGAGTAGGCACGCCCAATATTATTGTGGGAAAACCATTAACGTTCCCGGGGTGGGCGATGTGGTAATAACCGAGGAGCATATTGCGCAGGCTGAATCGATTGGGATCACTGTTGGACAACTCCTCTATATTGAGCCCATGTCTTCGACTAGAGAGGAGGAAATAAAACGGAAATATGCCCGGGGCCAACCTTTGGTCGAGCCAGAGGAGGTCAATAAGCTCCCAACGAGAATGTATGCATTGCATCAATGGTACATGGACATTACAAAGATTTCCAATCAAGAGTTCCTCATGGTGAATGTCAACGAGGAGCATTACTACCATAAGAAAGCTGTGACCGTTGAGTATTCAGAACTTTTTCAGCTATACAATAAAGGCACACTCGACAAATCTATTGTCAGTTGCTATTGTCTGTACGTGATTTCTTTCTGTATTTTAAGTCTTAAGCTAGCTGATCATTTTGAACAATCATTACCTGTAAATATCCTCAATATATTCTTTTCTATGGTATTATGCAGGATGAAGATTTATGAAATGAAAAAAGGTGGACGCTATGGCATTGGGTTTGTTGGCCCAAATACCATTAATGAATACACATGGAAAATAGATCCATATCACGCAAAATGTGTAGAGGAAAGCATGCTACAGTTCTTCAAGGAACTCAAATACAATGAAGATATACTACTTCCTTACAACTTCCAGTGAGTCACACTGTCTTGTACTACAAATTATGTTTTTCCCAACTAGCTATAGCTACATGTTTTTGCTTACATATGCCCGCTTAATTAAGACATGCAAACGTGTGTGCATGCAGATTTCACTGGATCTTGTTAATAATTAAAGTTGATGAAGGAACAATTGAAGTACTAGACTCGCTACTTAAGAAAGCAAGTGACTACAACATCATGAAGGGGATAGTCAACAGGTAATTTCAATCATTATTAACTATATCTCGGCCTATTTAATTAGTTCGTCATTTCCTGATAAGAACTATTTAATAACCCATTTATTCATTTTCTTTGTCGGCGGGCAGGGCTTGGGCAAAGTTCATCAGGGTCACTCCAGGCCCATGGAAACAAAGTCTGAAATGGTATTGACCCAAGGTAAGTAATTAGGTAGTACTAGCTAGCTGCCATCTCTTTAATTATCAAGCTTGATTAATTACTATCTGATCAAAATTCCATTCTTGTAAAGGCCCTGAAGCAGGCGCCGGGGAATGATCTATGTGCATACTACGTTTGCGTGAACATTCGCATGATGGCGTCTGAAAGGAGCAAATCTCAAAGACAGGAGTGGGTACGATATCGATTTTCAGAACACTATTCACAATTTTTACTCCATTATCGATATCTAGTCACACAACTAATACACATGCATATTGATCTCCTTCTTAACAGTTCAAAGAGGTGCGGGACAAGCTCCTAGCACAGGACCACATAGAAGCAATTCAAGAGGAAATAGCAGGATTTTTGCTCGACCAGGTCATAGATCCCAAAGGAGAATATTATTACCCGCTACTGCCCCCATGAACCACTTCCAATTGTTATCGTGCTCCGAAGGCACCAATTAGGAGAAATTATATATATATATATATACATGTGTGTATGTATGTGTGAATTAATTAATGGTGGTTGTGAGACATTCGATGATATATATATTATGATCGGTTCTACTAGAAATTCTATTTACATATATGCATAACGTGTACAATATGTAGTATCGTAAAATACCAGCAAATGAAAAAGAATTAAATGGAAAACACAAAATTAAATGAAAAAGAAATCATAAACCCAACCCCCCCCAACATTTCAATACCGGCTGGTGACACCAACCGATACTAAAGGGCTCCCTGCCCCCGAAGCTGGCTCGTGCCACGTGGTTGCCCTTTAGCACCGGTTCGTGCTAAACCGGTACTAAAGGGGGGGCCTTTAGTGCCTAAATTTTAGCGCCGGTTACCAAACCGGCACTAAAGGGCCATATGAACCGGTGCTATTGCCCGGTTCTGCACTAGTGAAGGTGGCACGTTCCCTCTCAGAACCACGAGCCTTCTTGAGAGAAGCTTGGGTTTGCAAGAAGCCTATACCAAAATCTGTTCCTATTCGGCCAATTTTTTTTACCACAACATGGTAGTACCATGACATGACATCCACGCCAAGTTTCATGATTTTCAGACGTGTTTTGGATTTACAGGAATTTTAAAACCAAGTTTCTCAATGTTCTCGGCCGAGCCATGATGCCCAGATGTTTGAATTTGATTCTCATTTCTTGCATGGGACCTAGAAATTCACCCAAGGACACAAATTTGATTTTTCAACCAACTTTGGTGCACGAGAGCATGTGCTTGTAGTTCAAATTTGACTTATGCATATTAAATGACTAGAAACTCAATTAATGTATAAAAAATGACAAACGAACCCGGAATAATTCCAAAATTTAACAGGGCACTAATGTAGTTCTATGTTGCCTTTGTTAAACTCAAAGGGGGGGGCAGCGTATATCGTTTCACACTCAAAGGTGGCACGTTCCCTCTTAGAACCACGAGCTTCCAAATTGGCCCAATTTTTTACCACAACATGTTAGTGCCATGACATGACACCATGCCAAGTTTCATGATTTCCAGATGAGTTTTGGATTTACATGAATTTAAAATCAAAGTTTCTCGATGTTCTCGGCCGAGTCATGACGCTCAGATGTTTGAATTTCATTCTCATTTCTTCCATGGGACCTAGAAATTCAACCAAGGACACACATGTGATTTTTCAACCCACTTTGGTGCATCGGAGCATGTGCATGCAATTCATATTTAGATTATGCACATTAAAAGTCCAGAAACTCAATTAATGTATAAAAGGCCAAATGAACCCAAAATAATTCCAAAATTTAACAGGGCACTCATATAGTTCTATGTTGCCTCTGTAAATAAAATCAGGGGGGAGGCAGCGTATATCGTTTCGCACACAAAGGTGACACGTTCCCTCTCGGAACCACGAGGCTTGTTGAGAGAATCTCCGGTTTTGCAAGAGGCTTATACGAAAACTTGTCCCAATTCAGCCAAAAATTATACGTATGAAAATAGGGTTTAGATTATCCCAAACATCTCGCTACCTAGACCAATAATGTACTATGATTTGAATTCAACATAAAATGGATACAAATATTTGAATTGGAGAGCGTATGGTACATGTAGTTCATAGTGAAATATGATTACTGCTATATGTATGTTTTTGTTATCAAGATAATATTTAAATTATTGTATAACTTGACAACAATCGTATTCAAATAAGGAAAATTGATTCAAATTTAGTCCATATGGTAGACGACAATATATATGTTCACATGGTGGAGTAAAATGTTCATATATGATGGAAGATCAAAATGTACGACTACATCAATTATAAACCGCAAGGTCACCTAACGATATATTCGAATTCAATATAACATGGATTCAAAAACTGAAATTCGAGATCATGGCATCTGTAATCATATAAAAAGGGACATTACTCTTTCTTTGGTGGGAATTGATTTGTTTTTTGTTCTTGTTGAGGGAAGTGCGAATTGATTTGGTACTGTGCAGGGTAATCTTGTTCTCCCGATTTTTTTACATTTTTCTTGTAGTTTTTTCAATGGCATCTATAGCAATATAGTAAAAGGGTACATGCGTCTCTTGTGTCTTGTATGAATTGTTTTTTTACACGTTAAGTTTGTTCTGCCGAACAAGGAATCCGCACCTTGTTATCCCGAAATTTTCAAGCTCGAGTATATTTTGTCTCACCTGCTTTGAAACTCCCACTTCTTCAACCCGCGCCGCGCCTTGTTATCCCAAAATTTGGACGCGTGCGAGAACTCCCTCTCATCCGAAATCGCTCCCGCAGCCCAAACACGCGAAATCCCCCTTCTACCCCTCAGCCGGAAATGAAGCTCCACGTCGCGGTGTCAAAACCAGTGCGGGTATGCTGGTAACTTACCCTACATTTCGGACAAGCGCATCCCTAATCTTGGCTCCCCCGTCCCCTTCGCCCCCCCATTCGTACACCGAGGCTGCCAAAACACGCGAAACCCCACGCTCCTCCGTCAGCCTCCCGACCGCCGCCCAGCCGGAGACTCATCCCCGACCATGTCGTCCACCATAATAGCTCGCCGTCCCTCATCCACCGCACCGGACAAGGATCCTCTGTCGATCTCGTCGTCCCGCCGGATCAGCCGCCCCGTCCTCCACCTCCAAGGAGCTGCCCCGATGTTCGCCTCTTCTATCGCGCCACCTCAATCCCCACAGCGTCGTCTTGACCTGCCCCACCGAAACCACAGCACCCTCACCAATTCCTCCGATGAAGCCGAGGCCAACTCGGCCCAACCAAGGAGGTTCTGCACTCACCGCTGCATTTTATCTTTTATTCGATCTCACGGGGCTTCCGGTGCTCGATACCGAGCAGACATGGCGTGTCTCCATCGACGGCGCCGTCGCTGGCCACATCATCCACGACGTCTCTCCCCCATGTCATTGCTTCCTCGGCGGCGACTTCCACAACGGCACTAGCTGCAGCTGCTCCGGCTCTCGCTCGCGCTGTGGCTCTGTTCTTGCTGTCGGTCGCGCTGCTGCACTGCTCCTGCTTTCATTCGTGCCGCTGCTCTGCTCTTTCTCTCGCTTGCGCTGCTGCTACTACTGCATGACCTCCGGCAGCTACAGGAGTTGCTGCTTTAGCACTCGCTCGCGGTGCTACTGCACGACTTTCTCTCTGCTAGTGCGTTCCCTGCTCGAGCGTCTGCTGATTTAGATCACTGCTTCTCTGCTACCAGTGCTCGAACGTCCTAAACATCTATTGCAATGTTCTGTTACTAGTTCAATCAGTTTTGACAGTAAAATTCAGTTTCGACTGTGAAGTTCATTTTCTTCAGTTAAGTTCAGAGTGAATAGTACTTACAGCATCTGTCGGAGCGGCCGTGGCACGGCTGATGCGTTTTACATCTAGCACTTTTTGGTGATGTATTTTACATCATCTATTGCAGATGATATTAGGGTCCCACTTCAGATGAATGTTGTCTGTCTTGTCATGCTTCAGCCTCGTCACCGGACACCTTAGCGGAGCTGCTCCAATGACGGAACCATCCATCACAGTGGAGTAGTACCCTCGGCGCCGTTTCCAGAGGCCTAGGATCTTCTTCCCCGCCTCTGACAGTCACACCAGCATCATCCCCATCCTCCACGTCCAACCAATGATGCTGAGGTCCACAAGGCTATGCCAAAGAGGTTGTACACTCGTCGCATCACTTTGTTTCTCCATTCCTCTGTTCTTCCAATTCATGTGAGCCAAACACACAGGTTGACTGAAATCCTATGTTTCCAAATGCTCTGTTTTGCACGTGCATTCCTATCCTATTCCTGTGTTTTTCCTGTCCTTGCGTTTATAGAATCCTCCAATCCTAAGGAGCCCTTACAGATTTACTTCATTTTCAGATAGGCGTCAAAGAAAACTCTGTGTGTTATGTCCTGCTCCTGTCGTGCCATCATCCACCCCACCTAAGGTGCACCATCGACAAAAGCGTTCACTGCAACAGAGATCCCCCCTGCAAACTTCCTTTCGACGCCTCAGATCATCTTCCCCGTTGCCGGCAGCCACGCCAACCGCATTACCATCACCGACTGAGCAGATGACCCTGAGGACTACACAGTTCCGGAAGAGAGGTCGCAGTCTTTCGTGTTTGCTTACGTTATACATCGGTTATTATTACCTGCTACTTTATCGTTCAATCTTGAGTTTTGAATTGCCCATGGGTCTCATATCGAGCCAGCAACGAATAGTATCTGTCTACTATCTGGTTCATCTGGGGTCTTCTATGTGGTTCAAGTTGGGTGGGCAACAAACAATAGATGATCCATTGTCTATCTTTTTAAACTGAAGCTATAATCTACCGGGTATCATTAGTTTTGGATACATCCACTCGTTTGCTACCATCAGTATTGATTTTTGCATGCACCCCTTAGGCCTTACAAAATCTAACTATTTTTTTATTATGCATGTCAGATATTGTACACAATCATACTGAACATGTAGAGAAAAAGAGAAGACCGTTGCGTGCGAATATAATGTCATGCAGACGCCGCTCCATGGTGGGTGAAGTGCCCCCTCCTGCATTTCCAGATTGTATTCCAGAGGAAGTTGTTAAGATGGAGATTCAGAAGGAGCCGACCACGCCTGTTTACCACCTGAGGTGTTTTCTCTAACCTGGCATGCTGATGTTGGTCATATCATGCATATGGCGCCTTGCATTGCTTACATTATACATCTTATATGTCACCAGCTTAGTTTAGATTTGCTTTGTGTGAATGCCACCTGTTTGGTTTCTATATCATACTCCCACCATTCCTAAATATTAGTCTTTTTAGAGATATCGACAAGTGACTACATACGGAACAAAATGAGTGAATCTACACTCTAAAATATGTATTTATACATCCGTATGTGGTAGTCCATTTGAAATCTCTAAAACGAACAATTATTTAGGAACGGAGGGAGTATATGGGAATTATGTAATGCCATCTTCTTTAGCCAGGCATCATATACGTGAATCATGCAATGGCGCCATCCTGTTTAGCCAGTCATCATATATGTGAATTGTATCATGCCATATTTTTTTCCATAATGTATTCCATTTGTCAACAATGTTTATACATTCGTCTACTCTGCCTGTGCATCAGCCATTTGAGTCGGTCATTGGAAAATCTGGAGTGAAAACAAGGTCTTCTGAGCAGTCAGTGCTACCTGTCAATGCAGATTTCTTGCTGGTTACAGATAGCTCCTCAGAGGAGGATTCAGAGAGAGATGACCAGTCGTATTCCACTCCCCCCGAGGTGCATGCTCTAACTTGGCTGGGTTATATTGCTCATATCTTGCATTGCCATGCCATCTGCTTAGATTAGACATGCTTTGTGTGAATGCCTCCTGTTTGCTTTCTATGTCAGATATGTGAATTATGCAATGCCATGTTTTTCAGCTAGTTATCATATATGTGAATTATGCACCGCCATGGAGCCACGCATCATATATGTGAATTATCTCATGCCATCTTTTTTTTCATTACGTATTCCATTTGTCGACAATCTGTGTATATTGAACTACTCTTCATGTGTATCAGCCATTTGAGCCGGTTATGGAAAGATCTAGAGTGAAAACAAGGTGTTCAGAGCAGGAAATGGTACCTATTGAAGCATATATCTCGATGGTTACAGGGAGCTCCTTAGAGGAGGATTCAGAGACAGATGACCAGTCCTATATTCCACCTGAGGTGTATGCTCTAAGTTGCAATATTTATATTTCTCATATGATGCATATGGTGTCTTTCATTGCTTAGTTTAGACATCATATGCACACTATTGAATTCTATCTGCTTAGTTTAGAGATCATACAAGCGAGTGCCAGTTGCTTAGTATATGAATCAATTATGTCAATTATATCATGCCATCCTGTATACTTAGACAACATGTATGTGAATTATTTCATCCCAACCTATTTTAGAAAGACATCATATAGTTTTGTCATGTCATCCTGTTTAGGCACTCATCATATGTTGAATTATGCCATTATATCCTGTTAAGTTATCCATCATATATATGAAACTGTGTCATGCTATCCTGTTTAGTTAGGCATCATATATGTGAAATTGTGTCATGCTGTCCTGTTTGGTTAGACAACATACATGTGAATTACCACATTTGTCTATCATACAATGTTTGTACATTCAATTTCTTTTCTTGTTTATCAGCCATTTGAATTGGATGGGGTGATGGCAGTATCTAAGGGAGAAAAAAGCCGTTCTTCACAAAAGACAGTGCTACCCGTTGATGCAGATAGAACCATGGTTGTACTGGCCCACAAACTAGCCCCACCACACATAATCGAGACTCTTCCATATTGCACACTTACACCGTTGGGCAGAGAACTAGCTACAACCCATCTAACCGCAACCCCAGCAGATAGTAACCCACTTATAGTTGACAAAGCACCATGTCCACCACAGAGTACCCCCACACGAGCAGTTTGTAAAGCTACTGCAGTGTGCAAAGCACGAAGACCACCACAACTAACCCAAACTCCACGTTTAAAGCAGAAGAGCAACTGTTCTCAGGTTAGATTCCGTAGCTATGGTCCATACTCCTTTGCTGTTGCATCATTGTATTTACTCATACCAACTACTTTCGAATTTGAAGGATCCAATTGAAACTCCAATGGCACAAGAGGTATGTTTTAAACCTATTTCTTTAACTGGATTGCTGTTCTAACTTCTTGCTCTATGTTGATTTCAGTTTAAGTTGCATAAACAGTTATGTTCTCATGTGATGCACATTACAAGTGCTGCCAATGCTATGTAGTTTCTCACACTTATATTCTGTCTATGTTGATGTGTCTTAAAAATATATGAGTTGAACTGTGTCTCTATCTTGAATAGGGAACATAAACTAGAATGATATGGACAATACAGTGACCATAGTACATAGATATATGTTTGTTTCATGTTGTTATCCTGTCCACCTTACTACTGAACCGGTTTACCAAAATGAGTTTCGTATACTACAAGCTAAACCTGTGATGTGTCTGCTTGTTTCTCTTGTAGTATGCAAACAGAATATTGGAGAAGAGCACCCCACTATGCAATGGTAGAGAAAGTAATGCAGATAAGGTTCAAGATAGTGAGACAACCCTGTTAGTCTCCAAGAAAGGTGATAAAAACGATCTTGTAGACAGTGAGAAAACCACACAGTCCTGCGTTGATGTAGTGTTCGAGTTACTGGACAGTACCGCTGGCACAAGCTCTTCCAACTCACTGCCTGAATCACTTCGGCTTCTTCAGTCTCAGCTACAAGCTGAAATGCATCAGTCAGCTGTGCTGCGGCAAGAAGCCGAAGGCCTGAGGAAGTCCCTGCAGAATTCAGATGTGTACTTTCTTGTGCAACAGCAAGCGCTGGAGGATTTAAGCGCCAAACAAGAGAAAGTTAATAAGCTTGCTAAGCATCTTGCCATCATTATGGGTACCCAGGATATTGTTTCTTGAGCTCTTCTGAAGTGGTTTCAGTTCTAGACTTGTTTTGCTATGGCGTTTATATGCTGGTGTGTTCCCTATATTTGCACTGGTGGCGAACTTTGATGCCCAGTGGATGTAATATGTGTAATAGCCGTGATAGCCTAGCATAAGTTGCTTGCTTATTTATTTCCTTGTTTTGTTTATTTGTTTGCTTGTAGTCAGTGCAGTTCTTTTTCCGCGGTTTGCTAGTGGCTGCAATAACCTACTTTTTAAAACTAGGCCACAATAACCATGGGCTAATATTTACTGTAGTGACAGTGGGCCTCCTACGGGCCATAGAAACAGTGGGCCTTCTACGGGCTGCAGAAACAGTAGGCCTTATACGGGCCATAGAAATAATGGGCCTTCTACGGGCCGTAGAAACAATGCGCCTTCTACGGGCCGTATCATCAATGGGCCTTATACAGGCCGTATGATCGATTGGCCAAACATGGGCCAATAACAGGCCTCATTATGGCCGTAAACGGGCTAGAGTTGGAATCGTCCGTTCATGGGCCGACCATAATGGGCCATCGTTAATAGGCCGTATTTGATGACGCTATGAAAACGGCCCAACGAATTAACAGACCACAAACAGGCCGACTGTAACCACGGGCTGAATTTGGCCCACATGCAGAAAATGACAGTAACGGGCCGTAAGTAAATGAATGCTGGAAATGAGCCCAATAATAAATGGGCTCTGAGAAACCCAAAAGATAACATGGGCTAGAAACGACCCAACGAAATAACGGGCCATCAATGGGTATAAAGTGATACACTATTCGTCACGGGCCAGTTTCACCACGGGCCGTTAATGGGTGTAAAGTGATACACTGTTCATTACGGGCCAGTTTCACCACGGGCTGTTAGTAGGCCAAGAGTTACGTAGGGCCTCATATGGGCCGAAAGACGTCATGGGCCATACATGGGCGAGAAGTGAAAACGGGCTGGAATCATATTGGATGGCCCAGATGATGCTACTGGGCCTAATTCGGATAGGGCGTAATGGGCCTTGGGTTAGCGGGCTGTAAATGGGCTATATTCGAACAGGCCGTTAACAGGCTTTCCATGGGCCGGCCCGCCAGCTTTTGACCAAGTCAAACGGGTCGGCCTTTACATAGGAATGGGCCTCTGTTGGGCCGTGCCACGTGTCGACGTATCATAGGCGCCTATCTGACCCACTGATGAGCTGACACGTGTTTCATCCGGCCATTAAGAATTTTACACGTGGAAATTGCCCATTTGTCGGGGCTGTTAACGGGTTATTGGATCCAAAACTGGACCCGATAGCTTAACGACATTCCGTTACGGTGGATGCCATGTGTCGGTCACCCTTGACGAAAGCACTTCTGTGACGCGCGATTTATCGTCATGGAAGTGGACACTTCCATGATGATAATTTTGGTAATGTCATGGAACACTTCTACGACAGCACATGTATGACTATCTTGATTTTGTCATAAATTTGTCATGGATGTACATGCATGACAAAAAAGCGACCTACTATGACAAACACGTATCATCACGGAAGTGTATTTTTTTGTAGTGCTGGTACATACCCTCAGCCCCGAGGATGAACTACTCCCTCCTCGTCATGGAGAGCGCCAGAACGGGTCTAGATTGGTTTTCGGTGACTACAGAGGCTTGCGGCGGCGGAACTGCCGATCTAGATTATGTTTTGGAGGTTTGGGTATTTATAGGAATTTTTGGTGTCGGGAACAAGTCCGGGAGGTGCCCGAGTCGTCCACGAGATAGGGCGGCGCGCCCAGGGGGGTGGGCGTGCCCCCCACCCTCGTGAACGGCCCAGGACACTTCTAGCCCACCTCTTTTATGCCCGGGTCTTCTTTTGGTCCATCAAAAATCGTCAAAAATTGGCACGTCCATTGGACTCCGTTTGGTATTCCTTTTCTGTAAAACTCAAAAACAAGGAAAAACAGAAACTGGCACTGGGCTCTAGGTTAATAGGTTAGTCCCAAAAATCATATAAAATAGCATATAAATGCATATAAAACATCCTAGATGGATAATATAATAGCATGGAACAATCAAAAATTATAGATACGTTGGAGGCATATCAGTCACGGGAGAAGTCATGTTGCAAGTAATCATGTGAACTTGATATGTGTTCGATATTTTGATGCTATGTATGTTGTGATTCCCTTAGCGGTGTCATGTGAACGTCAACTACATTCCACTTCACCATATTTGGACCTAAGGGAGTGCATTGTGGAGTAGTTATTAGTGATGGGTTGCTAGAGTAACAGAAGCTTAAACCCTAGTTTATTCGCTACTTCATAAGGGACCAATTTGGATCCAAAAGTATAATGCTATGGTTAGATTTTATCTTAATACTTTTCTCGTAGTTGCAGATGCTTGCGAGGGGGTTAATCATAAGTAGGAGGTTTTTTCAAGTAAGAACAACACCTAATTAAGCACCAGTCCACCCACATGTCAAATTATCAAAGTAGCGAAAACGAATCAAGCCAACATGATGAAAGTGATATTGTGAAATTCCCGTGAACCCTCAAGAATGCTTTGCTTATCATAAGAGACCGTTTGGGCCTGTCCTTTTCCACAAAAGGATTGGGTTACCTTGCTGCACTTTATTTACCATTACCGTTACTTGCTCATTACAAATTATCTTGCTATCAAACCACTTGTTACCGACTATTTCAGTGCTTGCAGAAAATACCTTGCTGAAATCCACTTGTCATTTCCTTTTGCTCCTTGTTGGGTTCGACACTCTTACTTATCGAAAGGACTAAGATTTATCCCCTATACTTGTGGGTCATCAGGGATCCTAGCTAAGCTTGCTTGGATAAGGATGAGCCTACCTTTGTAAGACAGAGGCTTCCCTCTCGAGCCAACGATCCATTTCACGATCTTGTCAATTAATGGTTGGATGTCCTCTCTCCTCAGTTTATCATGATGAAGAGGGCTACATTTTGATAACCATTTGAACCAACTGGATGATATTCATTCAAATTAGGCGAATTTTGATATAAACACAGTCGGATTACATATAAAGATGATGGATTTCATATAAAGATGACGGATTTCATTAAATTTACATCAACTAAGTGGTACTAGTCTGGCTCTAGATATATAATTAATACCTAATCTAAATGGTCGCTGGCGTCCGTTCCCTGTGTCCGGCCATGAGCCCTAAGAACTGAAGCTTATCCTTCTCCAGCTCTGCCTCGGTGCTCTCCATCTCTGCCTTTGTAACCTTCGCCTCTGGAGCCCTGATACATTCCAATGTACCTATAATTTTTCGTTGTTCCATGCTGTTATATTATCATTCTTGGATGTTTTATATTCATGTTATAGCAACTTTATATCATTTTTTGGGACTAACCTATTGACATAGTGCCCAGTGACAGTTGCTATTTTTTTGCTTGTTTTTAACTTTGCAAAATCCCTATCAAACGGAGTCCAAACGCAATGAAACTTTTTGCAATTTTTTTTGGACCAGAAGACAACTTGGGAGCCAAGGAAGTACCATAGGGGAGGCCCATGGGGCCCACAAACCACCAGGGCATGCCAGAGGCCCCTAGCGCGCCCAGGTGGGTGGTGTGGCCCATGGGAGTCTCCTCCACGGCCTCTCAGCTCTATAAATTCCCAGATATTCCAGAAACCCTAGGAGAGTCAACGATACACAATGCCAGCTGCCGCAAGTCCTAGAACAATGAGATCCAATCTAGAGCCCTATTCCGGCACTCTGCCAGAGGGGAACACGATCACGGAGGGGTACATCATCCTCATTGGTGCTCCTCTGATGATCCATGAGTAGTTCACCATAGACCTACGGGTCCGTAGACGGTAGATAGATGGCTTCTTGTCTCTTTTTGATTCTCAATACAATGTTCTCCTCGATGTTCTTGAAGATATATTTGATGTAATGACTTTTTGCTATGTGTTTGTTGGGATCCGATGAATTGTGAGTTTATGATCGGATCTATATCCATGAATATTATTTGAGTCTTCTTTGATCTCTTATATGGATGACTATTTATAGCCTCGTATTTCTTCTCCGAAACTTTGGTTTGGTCTGGCCAACTAGATTGATTTTTATTGCAATGGGAAGAGGTGCTTTATGATGGTTACGATCTTGCGGTGTCCTCATCCAATGACAGAAGGAGTAACGAGGCATGTATATATCGTTGCTATTAAGGATAAAAACATGGGGTCTATTCCTACATGAATAGATCTTGTCTACATCATGTCATCGTTCTTATTGCATTATTCTGTCACTCCATGAACTTAATATAGTAGATGCATGCTGGATAGCGGTCGATGTGTGGAGTAATAGTAGTAGATGCAGGCAAGAGTCAGTCTACTAATATTGGATGTGATGCATATATACATGATCATTGACCTGGATATCTTCATAATTATTTGCTCTTCTATCAATTGCCCAGCAGTAATTTGTTTACTAATAGGTCTCCAACGTATCTATAATTTTTTATTGTTCCATGCTATTATATTATCTGTTTTGGAAGTTTAATGGGCTTTATTACGCTATTTTATATTTTTTTGGGACTAACCTATTAATCGGAGGCCCAGTGCCAGTTTCTGTGTTTTTGCCTATTTTAGTGTTTCGCAGAAAAGGAATATCAAATGGAATGAAACCTTCGCGATGATCTTTCTTGGACCGAAAGCAATCTAGAAAACTTGGAGTTAAAGTTTGGAATGCCACGAGGCGGCCACGAGGCGGCCACGAGGCAGGAGGGCGCGGCCCCACCCTCGTGGGCCCCTCATAGCTCCACCGACGTACTTCTTCCACCTATATATACTCTTATACCCTAAAAACATCAGGGGGAGCCACGAAACCACTTTTCCACCGCCGCAACCTTCTGTACCCGTGAGATCCCATCTCGGGACCATTTCTGGCGATCCGCGGGAGGGGGAAATGAGCACGGAGGGCTTCTACATCAACACCATAGCCTCTCTAATGAAGCGTGAGTAGTTTACCACAGACCTTCGGGTCCATAGTTATTAGCTAGATGGCTTCTTCACTCTCTTTGATTCTCAATACAAAACTCTCCTCGATGTTCTTCGAGATCTATTCGATGTAATACTATTTTGCGGTGTGTTTGCCGAGATCCGATGAATTGTGGATTTATGAACTTGATTATCTATGAATATTATTTGGTTCTTCTCTGAATTCTTATATGCATGATTTGATATCTTTGCAAGTCTCTTCGAATTATCGGTTTAGTTTGGCCTACTAGATTGATCTTTCTTGCAATGGGAGAAGTGCTTAGCTTTGGGTTCAATCTTGCGGTGTCCTTTCCCAGTGATAGTAGGGGCAGCAAGGCACATACTGTATTGTTGCCATTGAGGATAAAAAGATGGGGTTTATATCACATTGCTTGAGTTTATCCCTCTATATCATGTCATCTTGCCTAATGCATTACTTTGTTCTTATGAACTTAATACTCTAGATGCATGCTAGATAGCGGTCGATGTGTGGAGTAATAGTAGTAGATGCAAAATTGTTTCAGTCTACTTGACACGGACGTGATGCATGTATTCATGATCATTGCCTTAGATACTTTCATAACTGTGCGCTCTTCTATCAATTGCTTGGCAGTAATTTGTTCACCCACCGTAATACATGCTATCTTGAGAGATGCCACTAGTGAAACCTATGGCCCCCGGGTCTCTTTTTTATTATATTGCTACTCTTTTATTTTCATCGCATCTCGTTTACTATTTTGCAATCTTTACTTTCTAATCTATACAAATAAAACACCACAAATATTTACTTTATCTTTATTAGATCTCACTTTTGCGAGTGGCTGTGAAGGGATTGACAACCCCTTTATCGAGTTGGTTTCAAGGTTCTTGATTGTTTGTGTAGGTATTAGGTGACTTGTGCGTTGTCTCCTACTGGATTGATACCTTGGTTCTCAAAAACTGAGGGAAATACTTACGTACTTTGCTGCATCACCCTTTCCCCTTCAAGGGAAAACCAACACATGCTCAAGAGGTATCAAGAAGGATTTCTGCCGCCGTTGCCGGGGAGATCTACACCAAGTCAAGACATACCAAGTACCCATCATAAACTCTTCTCCCTCGCATTAAATTATTTGCCATTCGCCTCTCGTTTTCCTCTCCCTCACTTCTAAAACAATTTTCTAAAACCTTTTCCTTTTCTTCGCCCCTCTTCCCTTCGTATCTTTCGCTTGCCTCTTGTCTGTTCGTTCTTAGTGCGGTTTTTTACTATCATGTTAGAAACTGGGGAGGTTATCATTGAAAAGGATAGTAGTAACAATGGGGGAAACTTTGATGCTTTTGATAATCCTCATGAAGAACCTACTATTTTGCACACTAAAAACTTTTGGATTTGTAGTGGTAATATTATTGGAAAAGGAGTTATTCAAAATTTCTTTACGTGTGCTGGTATGTTGCCACTATGGGTGGGTCTATTCTTCATAGAACTAGTAGTCTTGCCGATGTTATATCTTTGCTCGTGGTTGAACTTGAAATACTATTTATCCATATGCATCCTTGCATACAAAGGATTTTTCTATAATTTTCCAACATTGAGCATTCTTATGTTAAGCGATCGGCTACCATCTTTTTAGCACATGAGTTCAGATCTATAATAAGAGAGGCCAATGAAAATTTTGCGCATTATAGGGTGGATGCTGGCCGTCCCCCATAGAAGCAACCCTTTTTGATCAAGAATACATAATGCGTTTACGATCTTTAGATCATGTTGCTTATAATGAAAATATTAGAAAAAATGTTCCTACCGATGTTCTAGTTGATTGGATTTCTGAACTCAATTATAATTTTTCTATTCAGAATAATGGGTTAGGTTTTTCTCTTGAACAAAGGCTCGTGACTTTCTGCCAAAATAATGCTTATAATGATGAATTGGTTGTGCAATATGAGGGGCCAAAGGAGGAACCAATACCTCCCGAGCTTGATCTTGGGGAAATTTGTCGCATTAAATTTAGCCCTCTTGTTTACTTTTGCTTGCCACAAAGGAAACTTGATGCTAAACATAGGGTGTATGAGATGAGTTTTCACGATTTGCCTTATCATTATTATGGCAATACCTATATCTATTCTTGTTTTTATGCCTAGCAAGGGGCGTTAAACGATAGCGCTTGTTGGGAGGAAACCCAATTTTATTTTTGTTCTTTGGTTTTTCCTGTTTAGTAATAAATAATTCATCATTCTACTATTATGATTGTGTTTTTTATGTTTCAATTAGTGTTTGTGCCAAGTAAAGCCTTTAGGATCATCTTGGGTGACTGTTGTTTGATCTTGCTGATAAAAACAGAAAGTATGCGCTCATGAAAGTAATTATCATTTTTTACCAGAGAGCGATAAAATACCAATTCCAACTGCAGTACATCACTATAAAAATTCCCGAGGTCATCCTAATGTTTCAGAATTTTTGTAGTTCCCAAAGTATTCGAACACTACAGATTGCTACAGACTGTTCTGTTTTTGACAGATTCTGTTTGTCGTGTGTTGTTTACTTGTTTTGATGATTCTATGAGTAGTATCGGGGGGTATGAACCATAGAGAACTTGGAATACAGTAGGTTTAACACCATATAAATAAAGAATGAGTTCATTACATTACCTTGAAGTGGTGGTTTATTTTCTTATACTAACGGAGCTCATGAGATTTTCTGTTGAGTTTTGTGTTGTGAAGTTTTCAAGTTTTTGGGCAAAGATTTGATGGATTTTGGATTAAGGAGTGGCAAGAGCCTAAGCTTGGGGATGCCCAAGGCACCCCAAGGTAAAATTCAAGGACAACCAGAAGGCTAAGCTTGGGGATGCCCAAGGCACCCCAAGGTAAAATTCAAGGACAACCAGAAGCCTAAGCTTGGGGATGCCCCGGAAGGCACCCCCTTTTTCGTCTTCGTCTATCGCTTTACTTGATGCTATATTTTATTCACCACATGATATGTGTTTTGCTTGGAGCGTCTTGTATGATTTGAGTCTTTGATTTTTAGTTTACCACAATCATCCTTGCTGTACACACCTTTTGGGAGAGACAGGCATGAATCGGAATTTATTAGAATACTCTATGTGCTTCACTTATATCTTTTGAGCTAGATAATTTTGCTCTAGTGCTTCACTTATATCTTTTTAGAGCACGGTGGTGGTTTTATTTTATAGAAATTATTGATCTCTCATGCTTCACTTATATTATTTTGGGAGTCTTTTAGAACAGCATGGTAATTTTCTTTGGCTATAAAATTAGTCCTAATATGACGGGCATCCAAGATGGGTATACTAAAGACTTTCATAAAAAGTGCGTTGAATGCTATGGGAAGTTTGATTCCTTATGATTGTTTTGAGATAGGAAGATGGTGATATTAGAGTTATGCTAGTTGAGTAGTTGTGAATTTCAGAGATACTTGTCTTAACCTTCGTCGGTGCATCCAGACCCCGTGATATGATACGCTCTATCACACATAAGCCTCATTATATCTTCCTCAAAACAACCACCATACCTACCTATTATGGCATTTTCATTGTCATTCCGAGATATATTTCCATGCAACTTTCCACCATTCCGTTTATTATGACACGCACCATCATTGTCATACTGCCTTGCATGATCATGTAGTTGACATTGTATTTGTGGCAATGCCACCTTCATAAGTTTTCATACATGTCACTCTTGATTTATTGCACATCCCGGTACACCGCTGGAGGCACTCACATGGAGTCATATTTTGTTCTAAGTATCGAGTTGTAATTCTTTAGTTGTAAGAAAAAAAGTGTGATGATCTTCATTATTAGAGCATTGTCCCAGTGAGGAAAGGTGTCACATCCCTAGCTTAGCCTTTGCTTGTCCTTGCATGATCGTCATGTCATCATGTCTAAATTTCATTTAAATTTGCAATGGGCACTACTAGGAAAAAGCTTACCAGTAGCGTTCTTTTTTTTGCTACGAGTAGCGTAGGTACACGCGCTACTGTTACGACGCTACAACTATTTTTAGCAGTAGCCCTTGTTTTGCCCAGCGCTACTGGTAAATGATGATAGCACCAGCGCTTGTTTTTTTGCCAGCGCTACTGGTAAATGATGATAGTAGTAGCGCGTCCATGATACACCCACACTACTAGTAATGAATTAGGATTTAAAAAAAAATATAAAAATCTACCTATTCCAGTTTAGACATGCATTTCAAACTACTCACATACATGCATTTCATAGTACATACATTTTATACATACAGTCAATAATACATATCTGATATAGATAATTAATAAATATATATACACAATATACGCCACGCCTATAGGTCGTCGGCATCGGCGCCTCCACAAGCCCGTGTTTGATGGTGTTGATGTCATCGTCATCGCTGCCGCTGCAGCAGGGTGAGGATGTCGTCGTCATCGTCACCGCCGCGGCCCCATGTCGATGTCATCGTCATCGTCGCCGCCGCAGCCCCGTGTCGATGTCGATGTCGTCATCGTCGTCGCCGCAGCCCCATGTCGATATCATCGTTGTCGCCGCCGCCGTAGCTTCAAGTCCATGTGTTCCCTACTAGGAACTCACAAATTCTGGAATTAAACAATGAACCAAGACCACTACTAGGAACTCACAAAGAGCCTAGAGCAGAGCACTAAGTAACAATAGCATAAACAAAAGCATATAGCAGCAGCATAGTATATATGAATTACAAGCAGTACCAAATAGACCAATCATAGAAATTGGGGAAAACCCAACTTAAGAAGGATACAGTTCTAGGCATGACAACAAGTGAAAGGAGATAAAGAATTCCAAGGCAGTACGAAATCTTATTATAGATTCTGAATACAAGCTTTTGAGGCAAATTGCAACAAGCAAAGGCTGTGCACCAAGTAGAAATAATTCCCAGGTCATTCGCAAGATAGCAAGAAGGCATCAACAATAGCAGATGTATTACAGTCAGGTCATTTCAATTTAACTCTTGGTTGAAGATGTATTATTGCCATTGTACTAGTAATCATCAGCAGTAACAACACTTGGTGTGCCAATAAATAAGCATCAGAACCAACAATGATCTATCTAGCTACATAATGGTACTAGTATTACGGTCTATTTGACTAGCAGAAAAACAGAGTTGGTATAAAACATAACAAAGGGGAGTTTGTAGGTACCTGGGTTATAGGTAAATAGTTATAGGTAACCAATTTGATCCTAAGAAGTTAAGAGGAGAGGAACTCCATGGGAAGTATCATGTTTATAATGACACTACCTGCATCAGCTTTTCCCATGCTCTTTGTATGACTGATGAAGCACAAAGTTCTACCACAACACGATGCTCTCAAACAATTTCAGCAAAATATATTTGTTTAAACAGCAGGATCATCAGTGTTAGGTATCTCAAAGAATTTTTTAATGGTTCAAAATGACAATAATATGTAAACATAAACTACTGGCGAATTTGACCCCATTGTAAAATTGACGGAGATGTCAGAAAGACACAATGTACATATAAATTTGTTGAATATTATATATGATACTCTTTATAGCAGCAATGGTAGACACTTCTATAGGTGGATCGTGCATATCACTAAAATAATAAAGCACATCATTCTGATAAGTAAAACTGAATGCATGACTCTATAATATGCTCAATTTGGAGCATCGTTCCTTTTGTGATTTTCTCAAAATACCAAGGATTGTACATAGGATACTAACATTGGGGAGCCAAATACATCATTGGATCTAACAAAAAGAGCTACAAAATACGGAAAACTTGATGTTTCAGTGACTGGTGCCAGCAAATATTATGAGTTCTCAGCTTATTACCTTTTCGTCCAATGGAGGCCAGATATTGCATCCCCTGGCAATCGCTGAACTAAAAGCAAGCCTGCAAAAATAATACACAAACATGGATAAATATTTCTAGACTTGTACTAATATAAATCAGAACATCCCACTATTATTGCAAACCATGGAAGCACGGCATCCTCTGACTTCAAGATTGCATTCCCATCTGTGACTAATTCCAGCAGCAAACATTGCAAACAGGGAAGGTCACAGAATCTGAATTCATCCAATGAAAAATGATACAAATCAATAGAACGTGGTGTTATGAGAGCATGGCCTCCACCAACAGTCACAGATTAACAACAAAACCTCACCAACAGCAAAATTAGAGCATCACATTTCAGACTAGGCATAACTAGGACCACACCATAAGCTATACACTGCAGACAGTAAGCATGCTGCGGTTGCCAACCGATCCATGGATACAACCAAAAATGGATGCCAACCTGGCAAGATGAAAATCGCACGCACCACTGCATCTGACTGAGCAAACCACCACCTCGCGTCGAATCTAGCATCTGACTGAACAAACCACCTCGACCACATGACAGGTGTCCGTCAAAAACTCTATGCTCAGCTGCACAGAAACCACACCCCACGCACCACGGGCGGAACCAGACCAGATCGGACGTGCAATCAAAGCCAGCCAAGCCGCTGCTACGCATGCACGCACGAGCGAGTGTGACACCCCCTACCGCTACCAGATCCAGTCGGAATGGAGCACAATGTACAGATCGGGGAGACGGGGGATGGGTGCGTGCGTGCATACCTTGACGGTGGGGTTGTCGCGGCGGTGACTTGGCCGGGTCCTCGGGGTCGACGGCCTCCGCCGCCTGGCTGAGCGAGACCGACGTCGACTCCTTCTCCTCCACCATGGCGTTTCCCCTCCCTCTCTCTCCATGGTGGGACAGGATGGGGGAGGCGAGGTCGTGGAAGTGGCGCGCGGTGGCGGGGGTGCGGGAGGAGGCTCCTATCCCTCTGTGTGCTAGTACAGGTTGGGAGAGGAGAGGAGGTGGAAGGAGGCCGGTAGTGGAGGGGATCTGGATTGGGGGTGGATGGAGTGCATGGAGTGGATGGTTGGTGGCATAGCAGCAGCGCGGTGTGTCCCACCTGCGCTACATCTATCCATCTAGTAGTAGCGCATATTTTATACCCCACGCTATTACTATTGTTTGTTGAGGGGTGTCGGTGTCAAAACCGGCGGATCTCGAGTAGGGGGTCCCGAGATGTGCGTCTAAGGCGGATGGTAACAAGAGGCAGGGAACACGATATTTTACCCAGGTTCTGGCCCTCTTGATGGAGGTAAAACCCTACGTCCGGATTGATTAATATTGATGATATGTGTAGTACAAGAGTTGATCTACCACGAGATCGAAGAGGCTAAACCCTAAAAGCTAGCCTATGGTATGATTGTATGTTTTCCTACGGACTAAAACCCTCCGGTTTATATAGACACCGAAAAGGGCTAGGGTTACACAAGGTCGGTTACAAAGGAGGAGATATACATATCCGTATTGCCTAGCTTGCCTTCCACGCCAAGTAGAGTCCCATCCGGACACGGGACGAAGTCTTCAATCTTGTATCTTCATAGTCCAATAGTCCGGCCAAAGGATATAATCCAACTGTCCGGAGACCCCATAATCCAGGACTCCCTCAGTAGCCCCTGATACAGGCTTTCAATGACGATGAGTCCGGCGCGCAGTATTGTCTTCGGCATTGCAAGGCAGGTTCCTCCTCCGAATACACCACAAAAGAATTTGAATACAAGGATAGTGTCCGACCCTGCAAAATAAGTTCCACATACCACCGTAGAGAGAATAATATTTCCACAAATCTAATCTGCTGACACGTTTTGGCAACACGACATTAGGTCATGGCCCGGTGATTATTCAAACCGTTTCCTTTAACTAGCCCCGCACATAACGTGAGGCAGTTTTTTGACATGTCTTGTCAAAGCAGAGATCGTGTCCCCTTATCACGGGATTCTCATCAATAAGGGCATGGGTAACCCAACCGCGCCTAGTTTCGTCCACCCATATAAAGGGATAAGGATTCACCTTTTCATCCACGCCTTCTTCCTCCTTTGCTCATCCATTTTCGCACACTCGAGCTCCAGCGCCCAAGTCCGCATTTCCCACCTCGACCTTCTCCAACCATGTCCGGAGCGGGAGGCAGGTGGATGGTCTCCTCCGTCACAGAGGGACACATCAAGAAGCTGAGGAGAGCCGGATACCTGCCCGATGACATCGCGCACCGGCTCCCAGATGAGGGGCAGCTCATCCCCACCCCCAGGCCCCATGAGAGGGTAGTGTTCCTTACCCACTTCCTCCGCGGACTGGGATTCCCTCTCCACCCATTCGTCTGGGGGCTCATGTTCTACTACGGCCTGGAATTCCACGATCTGGCCCCGAACTTCATCCTCAACATCTCGGCGTTTATCGTCGTGTGCGAGGCGTTCCTCCGCATCAAGCCCCACTTCGGCTTATGGCTGAAGACCTTCAATGTCAAGCCAAAGGTAGTGAGCGGCCGCCAGGCGGAGTGCGGAGGCGCCATGGTGGGCAAGATGCCCAACGTCACATGGCTCAAGGGCTCCTTCGTGGAGACCATAAAGGGGTGGCAATCGGGGTGGTTCTACATCACCGAGCCGCGTGACCCTGAATGGGCAGCGGCCCCCGAGTTCCGATCTGGCTTCCCCACGCGGCTCACCTCCAGGCAAGAGAAGGGCCTGTCCTGGGGTAATTCGGGGGAGCTGACCAGACTCCAAACATGTATTCAAAACATGGTGAACAAGAAGCTCAAACTTGTCAACGTAGTCCAGGTCATGCTCATCCGCCGGATCCTCCCGTGCCAACAACGGGCTTTCAACTTGCGGGAGTTCGACCTGGCCCAGCACCGAACTCTAAACAGGCTCTTCGACACAACTCACGAAGATGCCTGGAGGTGCTATTCAAGAGTGTCGAGGTTCCCCCTCCCACTACCGAGGACCGAGGATTCTGCACGAAGCGCCAAGCCAGCGTGGTAAGCTGTTTTACCTCTCATAGGATACTTGCTTTTCATAGTTTGACTCTATGCGGGATCTAAGCTCCCGTACCTTTGACAGGAGTGGCAGGAGACTGCCGGACAGATCGAGTGTCCCGCTCCTTTGCCCGAAGGCCCAGCATATGCTCTCCTAACGAAGATGCTGACTCTGGCTCCTTACACGGTGCCAGAGAAGACCAAGAAGGCCAAGGGAACCCGAAAGAGCTCCCTATGCTAGGCGTCATCGGACTGACCGTCCGATGACTCTGCGGCACACTCCACCCCCGAAGACGAGGAGGAAGAAGAAGATGCTCCCCCTACAGTTGGGGGAGACAAGAAAAGGAAGGCCGCCCCAACTGGGGAGGCTGGAGGGTCCAAGAAGGGACGGACTCTCCTTCCGGACAGTTCCACCACCGCCGCCGAAGGCGAAGACGAGTGGTTGCCCAGGGCCAAGCCCGTGGGGAGGTCGTAAGTATTCGTATACCAGAGTAACTCATAGTATCCTTTTGTCGCACTGCTTCCCCTAATGTCGAATATGATTATGCAAGCCGCGACGAGCCCGTATCGATGTATCATCGGACGGCTCCCTGGGCTCGTCGGATATGGATAGCGATCCACTTCTGACCGCCACCTCCCCTTGCCCTGCGGACGACGCCGAGGTATTGTCTCAAGAGGCACCGGTCGAGGGGAGACAGTCCCGAAGGCGCCTCAAGGCGACCTTCCGGACTCTGGGAGCAGAGGGAACAAGGCCCCTGAGGGCTCCGAGTTTGGCCCTCAGCCGAACACTGCGCCGGAACCTCCAGTGGTTCCGGACTCGGGCAGGCGGCCTCCTTCCAAGAGGGGCAAGACGCCTATGCCGGTGACCTCTGTCCATCCAGAGGCACCGTAAAATCTGCTGGGAGCGTTTAGCAGCGCTTCCATCAACAAGGAGCACCGTACTATTATGAGTGTGGTGGTCCAGAAGGTTCAGTCCACCAAAAGCGGACTGACTGAAGCCTGTGCCAGCCTTCTAACAGGCTTTGAATTAAGTGTTTAAAATATAGGAAAAATATTAGCGCATAGATAGTAGCCCCTGATGCTCTGTTTGGTGTTCACAAAGAAAAGACGAACAGAGGATCAAACAATATCGCAGGAGTCTAATATAAGTATGTCAATATGTGTATGCAGGCTTCGCTGCTAGCATCTGCCGCACTGACTGTGGAGGTCGCTGCACTGAAGCAGGACCTTAAAGGGTCCAAGGACGAGCTCGGCCTTGCCAAGAGGCAGCTCGAGGAGAACAAAGGTAAGTAATACCCAGTCTATGGATATGTATAAAAAGAATGCGATTGCAAAATGACAGGATCATCATGAATTTGCCAGGGGCCACGACCGAAGTGGCGACCCTGAGGCAAGCACTATCCGAGCTGAAGATAAAGCGGCCAAGGAGCGCACCGAGCGGGAAAGGCAAGAGGCTCGGGTGGGCAAGGTGCAGCAAGAGCTCCAGGCTCTCGTGACGAAGCACGAGGCGTTGGAGCTTGACTCAAAGACGCGGGAGTCTGAGCTTGCCGCGGCCCTCGAGAGCGCAAAGAGTGCCAAGGCCGAAGCCCAAAAGGCCCTCCAGGAGATTGACGCGATGAAGAAAATAGCGGCGGGTAAGGCATTCTATATGCAAAGCAAGCATGTGAAAGTAAATTACCTATTACTTACCCGAATCCAAAGCTCTCCAGGAGCATTCGCAGATTTGCCCCGCAGCGTCTCGGATGCCGCACAGTTTTACCAGGCCGAGGAGGGAAGCTCAATGGAGAAGCTGTTCTGGTCTCAGTATACTGGGACCGAACACCCGGTGCCTATGAGCGACCAGCTAAAGCAGCTGGTCGAGCTACACAAGGCGGCCGAACAGGCCATGAAGGGCTTTATAGTCCGGCTGTGGCATTGCGACGCCCTTCCGAACAGCTACTTCGGCCTGGTGAGGCGGCTTGTGGATGCCTGCCCACAGCTGGAAGTCGTCAAGCGGTCCGTCTGCATCGAGGGTGCACGCCGGGCTTTCGCCCGCCTGAAGGTGCAATGGGCCAAGCTAGACGCCGTGAAGCTGATCAAGGAAGGACCGCCGTAGGGCAAGGAGCATCGCACCCCCAAAATTTATTATGAGGGTGTCTTGAAGGGTGCCCGTCTTGTAGCGGACGAATGTTCAAATGGTGTAATATTTGAGTAAACTTGCTCGTGTGATCCTGTATGATGAAAACTTGTTTCATATGCGCTATGCAACACTTGTTTGAATTCAAAATATCACCTTTTGTTTGGCTGTTTATCCAATCTGAGAGATGGCTAGTCCTCGGCTTCTGCCCCCATGCCGCGAGTGTTGGGGTGTTCGGGATAAACCTGAGCACTCTTGTTCCCATTTTTGGGTCCTTCGAGGGAGGTGCTCAGCACAGCGAACAAGGCAACCAGACTAATAATGCTCTATCACTCTCACTTAGCCGTAGAATTCTATAATTTTAAATTTCGGCGAAGCCCTTGGTATCCGGAAGGCCGAATTCGGGGCACGATACAGGACCGACTCCTCGCTCTAAGCGGCATAAGTCTTTAGGGACTCGAAACCTCGCCGAACAGCGACCCGTCTCTCGCCTTATCATGACAGTCAGTTTTAGCTTTCTCTACTGAGGTGCTTAGCCCAGCAGAACCGGGGCACAATCGCAGTAGTTCTCCTAGTGCTACCTTAGCCAATAGAGCGGAACGTAAGGTACCAAAACATAGGAGCCGGGCAAACCCAACATTTGACCAAAGACATGATTCGGAGCTGATGCATATAATGCTATAAGTTCGGGGTGCCGCACTTGTGAAAGTGTTTGGACTTCTCACACCATATTGTGGGGTACTTAAGCCCCTGGTGTATTGGCCGTACCAAAGTGTACGGTTGCAAGGCGTCATTAATGAACACATATATAAAACAATAATGCAATGATAGTCGTAATGTTATGCATTGTTTATTCAAAAAGGTGTGTTAAAGCAAGATGATACAGATAGTGCGATAAGCAAAAAGTAGTACTATGTCCCTTCCAAGGGCAAGCTGAGGAATTAAAGCAAATATTTCACTCGCTATCGTAATCCACCTAGGAGTTCCGTGGTGTGACGCAGCTTCCTGCCTCATTGGTTGCTGCATCATTGATAACCCACAAGTATAGGGGATCGCAACATATTTCAAGGGTAGAGTATTTAACCCAAATTTATTGATTCGACACAAGGGGAGCCAAAGAATATTCTCAAGTATTAGCAGCTGAGTTGTCAATTCAACCACACCTGGAAACTGTTGGGGAATGTAGCAGAATTTTAAAATTTTCTACACATCACCAAGATCAATCTATGGAGTCATCTAGCAACGAGGGAGAGGGAAGTGCATCTACATACCCTTGTAGATCGCGAGCGGAAGCGTTCAAGAGAACGGGGTTGATGGAGTCGTACTCGTCGTGATCCAAATCACCGATGATCGAGCGCCGAACGGACAGCACCTCCGCGTTCAACACACGTACGGTTGGGGAAGACGTCTCCTCCTTCTTGATCCAGCAAGGGGAAGGAGAGGTTGATGGAGATCCAGCAGCACGACGACGTGGTGGTGGAAGCAGCAGTGATCTTGGCAGGGCTTCGCCAAGCTCCAACGAGAGGGAGAGGTGTCACGAGGGGAGAGGGAGGCGCCAGGGACTTGGGTGCGGCTGCCCTCCCTCCCCTCCACTATATATAGGGCCCCTAGGGGGGACTTGCCCCCCAAGTCAGGTGGGGCGCCCCCACCCCTAGGGTTTCCAACCCTAGGCGCAGGGGGAGGCCCATGAGGGGCGCACAGCCCACCAGGGGCTGGTTCCCCTCCCACTTCAGCCCATGGGACCCTCCGGGATAGGTGGCCCCACCCGATGGACCCCCGGGACCCTTCCGGTGGTCCCGGTACAATACCAGTGACCCCCGAAACTTTCCCGGTGGCCGATACTGGACTTCCTATATACAATTCTTCACCTCCAGACCATTCCGGAACTCCTCGTGACGTTCGGGATCTCATCCGAGACTCCGAACAACTTTCGGGTTACCGCATACTAATATCTCTACAACCCTAGCGTCACCGAACCTTAAGTGTGTAGACCCTACGGGTTTGGGAGACACGCAGACATGACCGAGACGACTCTCCGGTCAATAACGAACAGCGGGATCTGGATACCCATGTTGGCTCCCACATGCTCCTCAATTATCTCATTTGATGAATCACGATGTCGAGGATTCAAGCAATCCCGTATACAATTCCCTTTGTCAATCAGTACGTTACTTGCCCGAGATTCGATCGTGGAATCCCAATACCTTGTTCAATCTCGTTACCGGCAAGTCACTTTACTCGTACCGTAATGCATGATCCCGTGACCAAACACTTGGTCACATTGAGCTCATTATGATGATGCATTACCGAGTGGGCCCAGAGATACCTCTCCATCATACGGAGTGAAAAATCCCAGTCTCGTTCCGTGTCAACCCAACAGATACTTTCGGGGATACATGTAGTATACACTTATAGTCACCCAGTTACGTTGTGACGTTTGGTACACCCGAAGCACTCCTACGGCACCCGGGAGTTACACGATCTCATGGTCTAAGGAAATGATACTTGACATTGGAAAAGCTCTAGCAAACGAACTACATGATCTTGTGCTATGCTTAGGATTGGGTCTTGTCCATCACATCATTCTCCTAATGATGTGATCCCATTATCAATGACATCCAAAGTCCATAGTCAAGAAACCATGACTATCTGTTGATCAATGAGCTAGTTAACTAGAGGCTCACTAGGGACATGTTATGGTCTATGTATTCACACATGTATTATGATTTCCGGATAACACAATTATAGCATGAATAATAGATAATTATCATGAACAAGGAAATATAATAATAATCATTTTATTATTGCCTCTAGGGCATATTTCCAATAGTCTCCCACTTGCACTAGAGTCAATAATCTAGTTACATTGTGATGAATCGAACACCCATAGAGTCCTGGTGTTGATCATGTTTTGCTCGCGGAAGAGGTTTAGTCAACGGATCTACGACATTCAGATCCGTATGTACTTTGCAAATATCTATGTCTCCATCTTGAACATTTTCACGAATGGAGTTGAAGCGACGCTTGATGTGCCTGGTCTTCTTGTGAAACCTGGGCTCCTTGGCAAGGGCAATAGCTCCAGTGTTGTCACAGAAGAGAGTGATCGGCCCCGACGCATTGGGTATGACTCCTAGGTCGGTGATGAACTCCTTCATCCAGATTGCTTCATGCGCTACCTCCGAGGCTGCCATGTACTCTGCTTCACATGTTGATCCCGCCACGACGCTTTGCTTGAACTGAACCAGCTTACTGACCCACCATTCAAAATATACACGTATCCGGTTTGTGACTTACAGTCATCCAGATCTGTGTCGAAGCTAGCATCGACGTAACCCTTTACGACGAGCTCCTCGTCACCTCCATATACGAGAATCATATCCTTAGTCCTTTTCAGGTACTTCAGGATGTTGTTGACCGCTGTCCAGTGTTCCATGCCGGGATTACTTTGGTACCTTCCTACCAAACTTATGACAAGGTTTACATCAGGTCTGGTACACAGCATGGCATACATGATAGACCCTATGGCTGAGGCATAGGGGACGACACTCATGTTTTCTCTATCTTCTGCCGTGGTCGGACATTGAGCTGAGCTCAATTTCACACCTTGCAACACAGGCAAGAACCCCTTCTTGGACTGATCCATATTGAACTTCTTCAATATCTTATCAAGGTATGTGCTTTGTGAAAAACCTATGAGGCGTCTCGATCTATCTCTATAGATCTTGATGCCTAATATGTAAGCAGCTTCTCCAAGGTCCTTCATTGAAAAACACTTATTCAAGTAGGCCTTAACACTGTCAAAAGTTCTATATCATTTCCCATCAAAAGTATGTCATCCACATATAATATGATAAATGCTACAATGCTCCCACTCACTTTCTTGTAAAAGCAGGCTTCTCCATAAGTATGCATAAACTGAAACGCTTTGATCATTTCTGTCGGTGTTCTGGGAACGGGGGTCCCCAGACTTGCCTGCCTGCGGCGTGGCTCAAGCGGGGGCCCGGCGCGGCCCATCTTCGTTAGCTCAAGCTCAAGACCCTTGCGAGGGGCCAAGCCTCGTGGGGCGGATGACAGGAAGCTTCCTCAGAGGCAGCCTCATTAGGCAGGCTCGTGAGGAGGTGGAGAGATCAAGGCAGGGGTACCTCGTGAGGAAGCCGTGATGCAAGCCATGACGATCGAGACCAGGCGGGCGCCAGGCGGGCGCCGGCCTGCGCAGTGTCCTTGTTTCCCTTTTGGTGCAAAGGGGGCAAGCACAGGCCAAGGCATCAGGCAATGGTTACTATTCTAGTGCAACGAGACCAAGACCAGTCGGGCGGCAGGACGGAGGTCACCGTGGAACCCAAGACGGCGTCATCGTCATTGCTTTTGACAGCCGAAGACCACCTTTGGTCAGGATAACTTGTACTAGATGTTCCCCTTTGAAATGGCCAATTGTTGGCGCCATTCCCGCCCATTATTTGGGGAGAGGCCCAGGGCCTCTACAAATAGAGCTAGCCACCACAGAGTAGAGACATCTAGACACCCCAAGAACATCGAGAGATCTGGTAGAACCCTAGCAGAGAGAGAGAGAGAGAGGCGATGAACTCACCCTAGCAGTTCATCGCACCAGCTCAAGAACACCTCTCGCGAGGCTGTTCTTCCCTTGTACTGTCCATCATCAGCCCTAGAGGCAATCCACCACACCACACACTGGAGTAGGGTATTACACCACAACGGTGGCCCGAATCAGTAAAAACCTCGTGTCTCTTTTGTTGTTCATCATTTTCATCTTAGTTCCCATGAGAGGATCACACGTAGATCGGTAGGGGAGAGATCTCCACGCGCACCCCGGTGTTCAAACCTCAAGGGTCTGCCGGAACTCGAAACCCGACATTTGGCGCGCCAGGTAGGGGTGCGCCGGAATCTTCCTTCCGCTGTTCGCGTGTGATCTTCCGTCGTGTCCATGACTGACGCTCGTCGGGCTCGCATCGAGCACCGGGCTGCTCACGCCGCTCGCGTCGCCCTGACGGCGCCCGTCGGCGGCCCCCTCATAGTTCCCCGTCACCCACTACCAACGCCGCCACCGGCCCGACGGGGAATGAGTAGCAGGCCTCGTCCCAGCAACCCTCGGTGCGGGATGGCCGCACCGCCACCACGTCGCTGACTCCAGCTGGCTCGTCGTCCCACGCCCGTCGCGCACTCATGGACGCGCATGCCTCACTGCTCTTGGCGCGGGAGCTCCTGCACTATCGCCCCGTCGATGACCTTTACAAGGACTGGCTCGCCCGCATCACCGAGCTCGTCAGTGCCGCAGGGGGCTCCCCCTGGCGGTCCCTCTCGCTGCCTCGCCCTCCATCCCGTGCAGGGGGCGAGGATCAGGAGGCGCCTCCGCCGCCTCCTCCCCAAGAAGGTCCCTTGGCTCCAAGGCGCGGAGCCCCAGGGCGAGACCCTCCATGTCCGGCGCCAGCGCAGCAAGAAGGGAGCTGCCAGGAGATCCCACGTCCCCGGGAAGGTGCTCGCGCGCTCCTAGCGCCGGCGCGCCAAGATCGCGCCCCAACGCCTCCATGACAAAACCTCGCGCTTCTCCCAGTGGTGGCGCGTGGTGACCCGCAAGAACGAGTCTAGCACTAGCAAAGGGCGCCAGTGGCCACGGCGGGCTGCCTCGCCTTCACCCCCGAGCTGCGCGACGTCACATGGCCGGGCAAGTTCAAGCCTAACCTTCCTCCACGCTACGATGGCACAGCGGACCCCGCGGAGTTCCTGCAGCTCTACGAGCTAGGCATCATAGCCGCCAACGGAGACGAGAAGGTCATGGCGAACTGGTTCCCCATGGCGCTCAAGGACGGCGCCCGCACCTGGCTCCTGAACCTGGCTCCCGGCACGATCTCCTCCTGGAGCGAGATGCGCACCCGCTTCATCGTCAACTTCCAGGGCACTCGCGACCGGCCCCCAGCCGTGAGCGACCTGCGCCGCATCAACCAACAGCCAGGAGAAACCCTGCAGAAGTACATCCAGCGCTTCAACTACGCTCGCCTCAAGATCCCCAAGGTGACTGAAGAAGCCATCATCTCAGCCTTCTCCAACAGCGTGCGCAACGTCAAGATGAAGGAAGATCTAGGAATCCATGAAGACATGTGCACATCCCTGGAGCTGTTCAACTTGGCGACCAAGTGCGACAGGGCCGAGGAAGGGCGGCTCTCCCTCCTCGAGCTCCCGGCAGCCGACCCGGAAGAAAAGAAGCTCAAGGCCAAGGACGTGAAGCGCAAGGGGGCTGCCGTGCTAGCAGCAGAACCGGACACCAAGTGAGGCAGCGATCAGCCTGAGTCATCCAAAGGGCGGACGGTACTGCGTGTACCATGACCTCCACACCCACAACACCAATGAATGTCAAGAGCTCAGAGCTGTGCGAGATGGGCGAATCGGCCGACGCGCAGAGCGCAACGACAGGGGCTATGGCCGAGGAGGAGGAAGAGGCGGTGGACGATGGGAAGACCGTGGCCTTCGCCAGGGATGGCGTGACCGCCCTCGCGAGGATCACTGGCAGGACCAGCCTCGCGAGGGAGGCTGGAGGGACCAGCCTCGTGAGGACCGTCCCCACGGCAACGCAGGCC
The DNA here is from genome assembly GCF_002162155.2 of Triticum dicoccoides. Classification (NCBI taxonomy): domain Eukaryota; kingdom Viridiplantae; phylum Streptophyta; class Magnoliopsida; order Poales; family Poaceae; genus Triticum; species Triticum dicoccoides. The sequence goes on along the minus strand of NC_041390.1, from coordinate 64,263,767 downwards.
TCCCTCCTCTGCTGCCTCCACCGAGGAGGAACGAAAACCAACACCAAGACAATGGGGCTGGGGGCTTCCAAGAGCCGCGTGCAATTGCTTGAATCCTGGGCGGCAACCAGGCCCCAGCCTCACAGCGCATCTTCAAGCAGTTTGCTAGCGAGGTGAATGCAGTCCTTCCCAAGCTTAAGGCCATGCGCCCTCTCAGGTGGTCTTTGTGCGCGATCACATTCAGTTCCATAGACCAGCTCAAGTGTGCGGCAACGTCCGGAGTCCTCCCGATGCTTTGCTCCCCAGTCATCAGCAATGTACAGGTCACCAAGACCCTCATCGATGGCGGGGCAGGACTCAACATCCTGTCCGTCGAGACGTTCGACAATCTCCAAGTGCCATATGACCAGCTTCAGCCGACCAAGCCTTTCTCAGGAGTCACTGATGGTTCCACTGTTCCAATTGGGCAAGTGCGCCTTCCGGTCACCTTCGGGCAACGCAACAACTACCGCACCGAGCTCATCGACTTCAACATCGCTCACATCCGCCTGCCGTACAACGCCATCCACGGGTACCCAGCCCTAGCCAAGTTTATGGAAGTGACTCACCATGGTTACAATGTCCTCAAGATGCCAGGAAGCGGTGGAGTCATCACCGTACCTTGTGAAGAAAGGGACGCAATGTGCTCACTCGAGCGTGTGTTCCAAGCCGCAGCAATCGAAGACCCAGATCGCAGGAGCGGGAGGCCTCCTGAGGCGACCCTCAAGAAGAAGAAGACCTCACCTGGCCAGAGCCACAAGGAAGTAGGCACCTTCGGAGGTATTGCGTCAGGATTCATGCCCGATCAGGGAGCGCCGCCCTCTCGCGCATAGGAAGGCGCGCCTGGTGCCCTCCTCAGGCAGGGCTCGGGGGCTCTCTCTTGGAGAGCCACCGACCTTGCCAAGCTCGCGGGGGAGGCGCTCGGGCACCACTTGGAGGGGTGCTCTCAGGCACGCTTTCCTCAGAAAGGTACAAGTCAAAGGAGACAAAACCCCCAGGAGTTCATCGCAAGGAACACCCAAGAGCTACAAGAGTCCAGAGTCATACGCGATAGCCGCCGCTTGCCTGCCGTGGCCCCACATCTAGGCAAGGATGGAGGACTGCGCGTCTGCGTCGATGTAGCATGGCTCAACCGAGCTGCGTCCCAGGAGCGCCTATGGCCTTCATTCGTAGGGCGCTGCGTGGGATCACCCCACAGCTACGTTCGCATGCCCTGCGGCCTGCCGAGCACGGTCGCCGCACAGCAGCGCCTGTTGAGGAGCATTCTGGAGGCTCAGGAGGTCAGGCATCGCGCGGTCCTAGCGGAGGTGGCGATGGTCCCCGAAGACCTGCACGTGCCGCCAGAGCCTCCCGAGGCCCCTGGGCCTAGGGGCTCATGAGGGTCGACATCTTCACCGCGCATCGCTCACTTCCTCAGCATCACTTCATCTTCAACAGCACCAGGTGACATCTTTCAGAGTTCTACTTTTAGCTGGGAGCGCCCACAGGGCTGCACCATTCCCAGGTCGCGTGGGTCCGTCCCCGCGGCATGTATCCATTTTGTTTATGCTCTTTATTTACCTTGTCGGGGGCGCCCCTCGGGCTGCATCATCCCCATGCCGCTCAGGCCCGACCCAGCGGCGGTTGCTTTTACCTGCGCTTGCTTGAAATTGGATTTCCTCCTATGTGCTTAACATACCTGACCTAATCACCTGCTCAATCGACGCCTATTTTGAAGAGCCGCTCGCTCTGGCATGGCGCGTGCGCACGGGTCCGTCCCTGCAGCGTTGATAAACCTGAGTGGTCGAGCTCTAGCCGCGGCAGCCCCGCACAGCGCCACCTCACCAGGCCCTTAGTGCCCTGACCGCTCCCTCGGAGTGACCATAGGTTGGCCGGCGACCGTAACGACAGGCCTTGTTTCTTCTCATGATTGGTGTGCAGGACCTACTCCAGGAGCGACATTGGGGGAATCGTGAGCTCTCTCTCCCTCTCTTCGGCACGGACCGCTTGCATGTTAAAAGGGGGGTACCTGAGCATCGTGACTCATGGGCTCCCACTGGCTCTCCAGCCCTCACCCCTGGCCTTGACCCACGGCATCGCGACCTGTCAAACTAGCGGCGGATGAGCTCGCTCGAGGGCCGGGGCCTGAGGACGTAGAGCGTTAAGGAAAGTGCGGGGAGTGGGAGGAAGCTCACGAGGGCCTAACCCAGCACTGCCTCGACCACCGCCTCTTGGGCCAGGCGCCTCTCTGAGGAACTACATCAGACACACAAGATAAGTCACGCCATCGCAAAAGCTAGACCAATGCAGCGCTAAATCCCCGCCCAGTGCAACTCTGTCACGGCGACGCTACCTTCCTTTCTCGCCCAGCAAGGATTGCTTGAGCGCTAAAGGGGACCTCCCGAGCATCACGACTCGGGGGCTCTTACCAGACCTCGGGCCGCTCACCTCCTGGCCTTGACCACGGCATCGCGACCTGGCATACCAGCGACGGCTGAAGCTTGCCTGGGGACTGGGACCTGTCAGCGTAGAGCGCCAAGTCCTCGCGAGGATAGAAAGGGGGAGCTTAGACGGAACAGAACGGACACCTCACACCAATTCATATTAAGGATATAGTAATTACAAAAGCATGCCAAACGCCTTACATACCCCCGCGGGGTGTTGCTTTAAATCCTTGCAGGGAACAAAAGGTGCTAACCCTAAGGAACGCTACTTGCTAGCACCTCCCCAGGCGACGCCATCATCAATAGTGGGCTGCCCAGTGCCGGTGCCAATCCCATCCAGATCAGTGGCGTCGGCAGCCTGATGCAGCTGCCTCACTCTGAGCGTGGCGCGAGCTCGGAGGCTCGTAGCTGTCATCGCTCGTCTCCGGGGTCGCGAGGAGTTCGAGGGAGCCGCTGAAGCCCGCAGTCCCTCCGCAGCTGCCTGAGGAGCTGCAGGAGGACCAACGGACGGGGCTGGTCCTCGCCCGTTTGTCACCACTGCCGCTTCCCTTAGGGCAGCATTCCAGCCGGCGTCCTTCTTCATCAAAGACCTTGAAGAACATCAAGGAGGCACCGTCGTATTGAAGATGGATCACCCAGGTGCCGTCCGTGCGACAGACCCGGGCAATCTCACCCCAGCCCGGGTCATGAAAACCTTGCTCGGAGCGACGATCGCGACCTCCGCTCTGGTTGCAGGGGTGCCACAGTCGGCGTGCTGCAGCCAGAGCTCCAGGGCCCCGCTCAGCGGCATCTCGAAGGCGAAAGAGGGAGGAAGGCGGATCCACGAAGTTGGAGGCATGGCAGCATGAAGCACAAGCTCCGCGTGGACTCCAGGGGGGACGACGCGCACCACTGTGACTCGCCGGCGTCGGCGGCGATGCTGTCCATGTTGCTCGGCGCCCTCCCCCCTAGGGCCTACGACACGGGCATGCAAGGGCAGCGGGAACCCAGGCGGCGGCCACTCATACCACGGCCTCGACACCACCTGCCAGGCGCCTTTGTCCCGACGACAAAGGATTGGCCGCGTCTTTGGCAGGAGGGGGTTAGGTCCCTCTCTGGGGGCCTTTCCCTTCTCCTCAGCTGAAAACCGGCGGATCGGTGCCATTGGCGCAAGAGAAAGCAAGGATAAGGAAGAAGAAGAGGAAGGAGAACGAGAAAGGGGATCTAGGGCAAGACGGACAAGAGCGGGGCAAGGAAGCCTGGCCAGGCCCTCCCCCCTTTTTGTCAGTCATGAAGTTGCCGAGGCGTCATGGGAAGTGCAGACGCCCACGCCCACGCCCAATCAACTGCGACGCGGTGCCCAAGGCCGCAGGCTGTTAGGGCCCGCGGCGCTTCGCACTTGCCACTTCGCTTCTTTGCTAAGCCAAGCCCGCTCGCGCCTTGGGCCCTAGGGCTACTGTTGGCGTTCTGGGAACGGGGGTCCCCAGACTTGCCTGCCTATGGCCTGCGGCGTGGCTCAAGCGGGGGCCCAACGCAGCCCATCTTCGTCAGCTCAAGCTCAAGACCCTCGCGAGGGGCCAAGCCTCGCGGGGCGGACGACAGGAAGCTTCCTTAGAGGCAGCCTCATTAGGCAGGCTCGCGAGGAGGCGGAGAGATCAAGGCAGGTGTACCTCGCGAGGAACCCGTGACGCAAGCCATGACGATCGAGACCAGGCGGGCGCCAGGAGGGCGCCGACCTGCGCAATGTCCTTGTTTCCCCTTTGGTGCAAAGGGGGCAAGCACAGGCCAAGGCATCAGGCAAAGGTTACCATTCCGGTGCAACGAGAACAAGACCAGCCGGACGGCAGGACGGAGGTCACCGTAGAGCCCAAGACGGCATCATCATCAGTGCTTTTGGCAGCCGAAGACCACCTTTGGTCAGGATAACTTGTACTAGATGTTCCCCTTTGAAATGGCCAATTGTTGGCGCCCTTCCCGCTCATTATTTGGGGAGAGGCCCAGGGCCTCTATAAATAGAGCTAGCCACCATAGAGTAGAGACATCTAGACACCCCAAGAACATCGAGAGATCTGGTAGAACCCTAGCAGAGAGAGAGAGACGATGAAATCACCCTAGCAGTTCATCGCACCAGCTGAAGAACACCTATCGCGAGGCTGTTCTTCCCTTGTACTGTCCATCATCAGCCCCAGAGGCAATCCACCACATCACACACTAGAGTAGGGTATTACACCACAACGGTGGCCTGAACCAGTATAAACCTCGTGTCTCTTGTGTTGTTCATCATTTTCATCTTAGTTCCCACGAGAGGATCAGACGTAGATCGGTAGGGGAGAGATCTCCATGCGCACCCTGGTGTTCGAACCTCAAGGGTCTGCCGGAACCCGAAACCCGACAATTTCATTAAAGAGAATGTTCCAACTCCGAGATGCTTGCACCAGCCCATAGATGGAGCGCTGAAGCTTGCATTCCTTGTTAGCATTAATAGGATCGACAAAACCTTCCAGCTGCATCATATACAATTCTTCCTTAAGAAAGCCGTGAAGGAATGCCGTTTTGGCGTCCATTTCCCATATCTCATAATCATAGTATGTGGCAATTGCTAACATGATTCGGATGGACTTCAGCTTCGCTACGGGTGAGAGGTGTCATCATAGTCAACCCCTTGAACTTGTCGATAACACTTAGCGACAAGTCGAGCCTTATAGATGGTAACATTACCATCCACGTCCGTCTTCTTCTTAAAGACCCATTTATTCTCTATCGCTCGCCGATCATCGGGCAAGTCTGTCAAAGTCCGTACTTTGTTTTCATACATGGATCCTATCTCGGATTGCATGGCTTCAAGCCATTTTTGGAATCTGGGCCCGCCATTGCTTCTTCATAGTTCGAAGGTTCACCGTTGTCTAACAACATGATTTCCATGACAGGGTTGCCATACCATTCTGGTGTGGAACGTGTCCTTGTGGACCTTCGAAGTTCAGTAGCAACTTGATCCGAAGTACCTTGATCATTATCTTTAACTTCCTCTCTAGTCGGTGCAGGCACCAGAGGAACATCTTCCTGAGCTGCGCTACTTTCTGGTTCAAGAGGCGGTACTTCATCGAGTTCTACTTTCCTCCCACTTACTTCTCTTGAGAGAAACTCTTTCTCCAGAAAGGACCCGTTCTTGGCAACAAAGATCTTGCCTTCGGATCTGAGGTAAAAGGTATACCCAATTGTTTCCTTAGGGTATCCTATGAAGATGCATTTTTCCGACTTGGGTTCGAGCTTTTCAGGTTGAAGTTTATTGACATACGCATCACATCCCCAAACTTTTAGAAACGACGGCTTATGTTTCTTCCCAAACCATAATTCATACGGTGTCATCTCAACGGATTTAGACGGTGCTCTATTTAAAGTGAATGTAGCTGTCTCTAGAGCGTATCCCCAAAATGATAGCGGTAAATCAGTGAGTGACATCATAGATCGCACCATATCCAATAGAGTGCGATTACGACGTTCGGACACACCGTTACGCTGAGATGTTTCGGGCGGCGTGAGTTGTGAAACGATTCCACATTTCCTTAAGTGCGTACCAAATTCGTGTCTTAAATATTCTCCCCCACGATCTGATCGTAAGAATTTTATCTTTCGGTCACGTTGATTCTCTACCTCATTCTGAAATTCCTTGAACTTTTCAAAGGTCTCAGACTTATGTTTCATCAAAAAGACATACCCATATCTACTTAAGTCATCAGTGAGAGTGAGAACATAACGATAGCCACCGCGAGCCTCAATGCTCATTGGACCGCACACATCAGTATGTATAATTTCCAATAAGTTGGTTGCTCGCTCCATTGTTCCGGAGAATGAAGTCTTGGTCATTTTACCCATGAGGCATGGTTCGCACGTGTCCAATGATTCGAAATCAAGAGACTCCAAAAGTCCATCTGTATGGAGCTTCTTCATGTGTTTGACACCGATGTGACCAAGGCGGCAGTGCCACAGATATATATGGGACTATCATTATCAATCTTATATCTTTTGGTATTCACACTATGAATATGTGTAACATCACGTTCGAGATTCATTAAGAATAAACCATTGACCAGCGGGGCATGACCATAAAACATATCTCTCATATAAATAGAACAACCATTATTCTCGGATTTAAATGAGTAGCCATCTTGTATTAAACGAGATCCATATACAATGTTCATGCTCAAAGCTGGCACTAAATATCAATTATTGAGGTTTAAAACTAATCCCGTAGGTAAATGTAGAGGTAGCGTGCCGACGGCGATCACATCGACCTTGGAACCATTCCCGACGCGCATCGTCACCTCGTCCTTCCCCAGTCTCCGCTTATTCCGCAGATCCTGTTTTGAGTTACAAATATGAGCAACCGCACCGGTATCAAATACCCAAGAACTACTACGAGTACTGGTAAGGTACATATCAATTACATGCATATCACATATACCTTTAGTGTTGCCGACCTTCTTGTTCGCTAAGTATTTGGGGCAGTTCCGCTTCCAGTGTCCCTTTCCCTTGCAATAAAAGCACTCAGTCTCAGAATTGGGTCCATTCTTTGGCTTCTTCCCGGCAACTGATTTACCGACCGCAGAAACTCCCTCGCCGTCCTTCTTGAAGTTCTTCTTACCCTTGCCTTTCTTGAAACTAGTGGTTTTATTGACCATCAACACTTGATGTTCCTTTTTGATTTCCACCTCCGCTGATTTCAGCATTGAAAGTACTTCAGGAATAGTTTTCACCATCCCCTGCATATTGTAGTTCATCACAAAGCTCTTGTAGCTAGGTGGGAGCGACTGAAGGATTCTATCAATGACCGCCTCGTCTGGGAGGTTAATGTCCAGCTGGGACAAGCGGTTGCGCAACCCAGACATTTTGAGTATGTGCTCACTGACAGAACTATTTTCCTCCATCTTACAACTGTAGAACTTGTCAAAGACTTCATATCTCTCGACCCGGGCATGAGCTTGGAAAACCATTTTCAGCTCTTCGAACATCTCATATGCTCCGTGTTGCTCAAAACGCTTTTGGAGCCCCAGTTCTAAGCTGTAAAGCATGCCGCACTGAACGAGGGAGTAATCATCAGCACGCGACTGCCAAGCATTCATAACGTCTTGGTTCTCTGGGATGGGTGCTTCACCTAACGGTGCTTCTAGGACATATGCTTTCTTGGAAGCTATGAGGATGATCCTCAGGTTCCGGACCCAGTCCGTATAGTTGCTGCCATCATCTTTCAGCTTGGTTTTCTCTAGGAACGCGTTGAAGTTGAGGTTCACATGAGCGTTGGCCATTTGATCTACAAGACATTTTGCAAAGGTTTTTAGACTAAGTTCATGATAATTAAGTTCATCTAATCAAATTATTTAATGAACTCCCACTCAGACAGACATCCCTCTAGTCATCTAAGTGATACATGATCCGGGTCAACTAGGCCGTGTCCGATCATCACGTGAGACGGACTAGTCATCATCGGTGAACATCTTCATGTTGATCGTATCTTCTATACGACTCATGTTCAACCTTTCGGTCTTCCGTGTTTCGAGGCCATATCTGTACATGCTAGGCTCGTCAAGTCAACCTAAGTGTATTGCGTGTGTAAATCTGGCTTACACCCGTTGTATTCGAACGTTAGAATCTATCACACCCGATCATCACATGGTGCTTCGAAACAACGAACCTTCGGAACGGTGCACAGTTAGGGGGAACACTTTCTTGAAATTATTGTGAGGGATCATCTTATTTAATCTACCGTCGTTCTAAGCAAATAAGATGTAAAACATGATAAACATCACATGCAATCAAATAGTGACATGATATGGCGAATATCTTTGGGGCGCCATGATCATCGTCATCACCGGCATGACACCATGATCTCCATCATCATGATCTCCATCATCGTGTCTTCAAGAAGTTGTCTCGTCAACTATTACTTCTACTACTATGGCTAACGGTTAGCGATAAAGTAAAGTAATTACATGACGTTTATGTTGGCACGCATGTCATAAATAAATTAAGACAACTCCTGTGGCTCCTGCCGGTTGTCATACTCATTGACATGCAAGTCGTGATTCCTATTAGAAGAACATGATCAATCTCATACATCACATATATCATTCATCACATCCTTTTGGCCATATCACATCACATGGCACATGCTGCAAAAACAAGTTAGACGTCCTCTAATTGTGGTTGCAAGTTTTTATGTGGCTGCTATAGGTTTCTAGCAAGAACGTTTCTTACCTACGCCAAAAACACAATGTGATATGCCAATTTCTATTTACCCTTCATAACGACCCTTTTCATCAAATCCGATCTGACTAAAGTGGGAGAGACAGACACCCGCTAGCCACCTTATGCAACTAGTGCATGTCAGTCGGTGGAACCAGTCTCACGTAAGTGTACGTGTAAGGTTGGTCCGGGCCGCTTCATCCCACGATGCCGCCGAATCAAAATAAGACTAGTAACGGCAAGTAAATTGACAAAATCAACACCCACAACAACTTGTGTTCTACTCGTGCATAGAAACTACACATAGACCTAGCTCATGATGCCACTGTTAGGGAACGTAGCAGAATTTTAAAATTTTCTACGCATCACCAAGATCAATCTATGGAGTCATCTAGCAACGAGGGAGAGGGCAGTGCATCTACATACCCTTGTAGATCATGAGCGAAAGCATTCAAGAGAACGGGGTTGATGGAGTCGTACTCGTCGTGATCCAAATCACCGATGACCGAGCGCCGAACGGACGACACCTCCTCATTCAACACACGTACGGTTGGGGAAGACGTCTCCTCCTTCTTGATCCAGCAAGGGGAAGGAGAGGTTGATGGAGATCCAGCAGCACGACGGCGTGGTGGTGGAAGCAGCGGTGATCTCGGCAGGGCTTCGCCAAGCTCCAACGAGAGGGAGAGGTGTTACGAGGGGAGAGGGAGGCGCCAGGGACTTGGGTGCGGCTGCCCTCCCCCCTCCACTATATATATGGCCCCTAGGGGGGGCCGGCCCTAGGAGATCCCATCTCCAAGGGGGGCGGCGGACAAGGGGGGACTTGCCCCCCAAGTCATGTGGGGCGCCCCCACCCCTAGGGTTTCCAACCCTAGGCGCAGGGGGAGGCCCATGAGGGGTGCTCCAGCTCACCAGGGGCTGGTTCCCCTCCCACTTCATCCCATGGGACCCTCCGGGATAGGTGGCCCCACCCGGTGGACCCCCGGGACCCTTCCGGTGGTCCCGGTACAATACCGGTGACCCCCAAAACTTTCTCGGTGGCCGAAACTAGACTTCCTATATACAATTCTTCACCTCTGGACCATTCTGGAACTCCTCGTGATGTCCGGGATCTCATCCGGGACTCCAAACAACTTTCGGGTTACCGCATACTAATATCTCTACAACCCTAGCGTCACCGAACCTTAAGTGTGTAGACCCTACGGGTTCGGGAGACAGGCAGACATGACCGAGACGACTCTCCGGTCAATAACCAACAGCGGGATCTGGATACCCATGTTGGCTCCCACATGCTCGTCGATGATCTCATCGGATGAACCACGATGTCGAGGATTCAAGTAATCCCGTATACAATTCCCTTTGTCAATCGGTACGTTACTTGCCCGAGATTCAATCGTCGGTATCCCAATACCTCGTTCAATCTCGTTACCGGCAAGTCACTTTACTTGTACCGTAATGCATGATCCCGTGACCAAACACTTGGTCACATTGAGCTCATTATGACGATGCATTACCGAGTGGGCCCAGAGATACCTCTCCGTCATACGGAGTGACAAATCCCAGTCTCGATCTGTGTCAACTCAACAAATACTTTTGGGGATACCTGTAGTATACCTTTATAGTCACCTAGTTACGTTGTGACGTTTGGTACACCCAAAGCACTCCTACGGTATCCGGGAGTTACACGATCCCATGGTCTAAGGAAATTATACTTGACATTGGAAAAGTTCTAGCAAACGAACTACACGATCTTGTGCTATGCTTAGGATTGGGTCTTGTCCATCACATCATTCTCCTAATGATGTGATCCCTTTATCAATGACATCCAATGTCCATAGGCAAGAAACCATGACTATCTGTTGATCAACGAGCTAGTTAACTAGTGGCTCACTAGGGACATGTTATGGTCTATGTATTCACATATGTATTATGATTTCCGGATAACACAATTATAGCATGAATAATAGACAATTATCATGAACAAGGAAATATAATAATAATCATTTTATTATTGCCTCTAGGGCATATTTCCAACAGAAACTTAGTATCTGCAGCAAAGTGTTTAGTAGCAAAGTAATATGATAGTGGTGGTAGCGGCAACAAAAGTAAAGACAGCTAAAGTAATGTTTTTGGTATTTTGTAGTGATTGTAACAGTAGCAGCGGGAAAGTAAATAAGCGAGAACCAGTATATGGAAAACTCGTAGGCACCGGATCAGTGATGGATAATTATGCCGGATGCGGTTCATCATGTAACAGTCATAACATAGGGTGACACAGAACTAGCTCCAATTCATCAATGTAATGTAGACATGTATTCCGTATATAATCATACGTGCTTATGGAAAATAACTTGCATGACATCTTTTGTCCTACCCTCCCATGGCAGCGGAGTCCTATTGGAAACTAAGGGATATTAAGGCCTCCTTTTAATAGAGAACCGGAACAAAGCATTAGCACATAGTGAATACATGAACTCCTCAAACTATGGTCATCACCAGGAGTGGTCCCGATTATTGTCACTTCGGGGTTGCCGGATCATAACACATAGTAGGTGACTATAGACTTGCAAGATAGGATCAAGAACTCACATATATTCATGAAAACATAATAGGTTCAGATCTGAAATCATGGCACTCGGGCCCTGGTGACAAGCATTAAGCATAGCAAAGTCATAGCAACATCAATCTCAGAACATAGTGGATACTAGGGATCAAACCCTAAAAAACTAACTCGATTACATGATAAATCTCATCCAACCCATTACCGTCTAGCAAGCCTACGATGGAATTACTCACGCACGACGGTGAGCATCATGAAATTGGTGATGGAGGATGGTTGATGATGACGACGGCGATGAATCCCCCTCTCTAGAGCCCCGAACGGACTCCAGATCAGCCCTCCCGAGAGGTTTTAGGGATTGGCGGCGGCTCCATATCTTAAAACGCGATGATTTCTTCTTTATGATTTTTTTCTCTCCGAAAGCAAATATATAGAGTTGGAGTTGGCATCAGAGGTCATCCAGGGGGCCCACGAGGTAGGGGCGTGCCCTAGGGGGCGCCCCCCACCCTCGTGAGAAGGGTGTGGGCCCCCTGGTCTTCATCTTTGGCGAGGATTTTTTATTGTTTTTTCTAAGATGTTCCGTGGAATGTCAGCTCATTCCGAGAATATTTGTTTTCTGCACATAAAACAACACCATGGCAATTCTGCTAAAAACAACGTCAGTCCGGGTTAGTTCCATTCAAATCATACAAATTAGAGTCCAAAACAAGGGCAAAAGTGTTTGGAAAATTAGATATGACGGAGACGTATCAACTCCCCGAAGCTTAAATCCTTGCTTGTCCTCAAGAAATTCAGTTGACAAACTGAAAGAAAGAAAGAAAAACTTTTACAAACTCTATTTGCTCTTCTTGTTGTAACTATGTCAAGCCAGCATTCAAGTTTTCAGCATAGATCATAACTAACCGCATTTGCAATAATTCTCAGGTCTCATGATTACTCATATATTTAGCATAATCAACTAGCAAGTCATAATAATAAATCTCGGATGACAACACTTTCTCAAAACAATCATAATATGATATAACAAGATGGTATCTCGCTAGCCCTTTCTGAGACCGCAAAACATAAATGCAGAGCACCTTTAAAGATCAAGGACTGACTAGACATTGTAATTCATGGTAAAAGAGATCCAATCATAGTCATACCCAATATAAATTAATAGTGATGAATGCAAATAATAGTTTTACTCTCCAGCTAGTGCTTTTTAATAAGAGGGTGATGACTCAACATAAAAGTAAATGGATAGGCCCTTCGCAGAGGGAAGCAGGGATTTGTAGAGGTGCCAGAGCTCGGTTTTGAAATAGAGATAAATTTCATTTTGAGCGGTATACTTTCATTGCCAATGTAGCAACTAAGAGATGGCGATATCTTCCATGCTAAACACATTATAGGCGGTTCCCAAACAGAATGGTAAAGTTTATACTCCCCCTCCACCAACAAGCATCAATCCATGGCTTGCTCGAAACAACGAGTGCCTCCAACATACACCAGGTCCCAGGGGGAGTTTTGTTTGCAATTAATTTTGATTTAGTTTGCATAAAGCATGGGACTGGGCATCCCGGTGACCAGCCATTTTCTCGTGAGTGAGAATAACCCGCCTAAGACGGAAGATAAGGACAGCCTTGGTTGATACATGAGCTATTCGAGCATACAAAACAGAATGTTTATTTGAAGGTTTAGAGTTTGGCACATACAAATTTACTTGGAACGGCAGGTAGATACCGCATATAGGAAGGTATAGTGGACTCATCTGGAATAACTTTGGGGTTTAAGGGATTGGATGCACAAGCAGTATTCCCGCTTAGTACAGGTGAGGACTAGCAAAAGACTAGGAAGCGACCAACTAGAGAGCGACAACAGCCATGTACATGCATGAAAATTAATAAACATTGGATGCAAGCATGAGTAGGATATAATCCACCATGAACATAAATATCGTGGAGGCTATGTTGATTTGTTTCAACTACATGCGTGAACATGTGCCAAGTCAAGTCACTTAAGTCATTCAAAGGAGGATACCACCCCATCATACCACATCATAATCATCTCAATAGCATGTTGGCACACAAGGTAAACCATCATAACTCATAGCTAATCAAGCATGGCACAAGCAACTATGACCTATAATTGTCATTGCAAACATATTTATTCATAATAAGTTGAATCAAGAATGAGAGACTCATCATATTTACAAAAACAAAAGAGGTCAAGTTCATACCAGCTTCTCTCATCTCAGTCAGTCCATCATATATCATCATAATTGCCTCTCACTTGCACGACCGAACGGTGTGGATAATAATAAGAGTGTACGTGCATTGGACTAAGCTGGAATCTGCGAGCATTCAATAAACAGGAGAAGACAAGGCAATATGGGCTCTGGGTTAAATCAACAATAATGCATATAAGAGCCACTTCAACAATTTAATTATGGTCTTCTCCTACTGACCCCCAAAGAAAAGAAAAGAAATAAAACTATTTACACGGGAAAGCTCCCAACAAGCAAAATAAGAACGAGAAATATTTTTGGGTTTTCTTTTTAATTATTACTACTACAGCAGAAAAATAAAATACTTCTAATTTTCTTGGTTTTTCTTAAAGTTTAACAAACACACAAGAAGAAAGCATGAAAAATAAAATAAACTAGCATGGATATTACAGTGAAAAAGTATGAGCACCGACATCTAGTAATGAGTGTGTGTGAACATAAATTTAATGTCTATGAGAAATACATACTCCCCCAAGCTTAGGCTTTTGGCCTAAGTTGGTCTATGGCCACGGCTGGCCTGGCAGATATCCATAATAATAGTTGTTGGGGTCGTACTGTGACGAGGAGGAATAGTTGGGATCATACTGTGATGAAGAAGAAGACTCTGACTGCCACTGGCTGACAGCTATCTCTGGATCACAAGAATAAACAGATTGTCATGGAGGCTCATCTTGTGGCTCCTGTCACTACAAAAAAAAGACACATCCATGACATTTTGGGCCGAACGAAATTTTTTTCTATCATACATATGACACTTCTATGATGATAATTGTGACAAAACCCGGTATCATCATAGATGTGGTGGGCTCCTACTTCTATGACAAAAAATCATGACAGAAAATCGGCTTTTCATCCTGGGCGGGCTGGAAACGCAGCTGCATGACATTCTTTGGGCCGTCCATGACGGAAAAAACCGTGGTAGAAGCGAGGGGGAGGAAAATTTCAGGGAGTTCCCGGTTACGGTGGGAGGTCGGGGGCCGAGCGATGCGCGTTTCTCTCGTACACGTACACACGTGTGTGCGAGGCGTTGGCTCTAACTGAACCCCAGCGAGGCATTGGGCTCTAACTGAACCCGAACGATTGCACTGCAGGCTACGCGTTACTGAACCCGAGCGATTGATCGATGGCTGTTAACTAAACCCGATCGAGCAATTACTTGGCTACTGCTGCTAACTAAAGCCGATCGATGGGATGAACAGTGAGCATT